>NW_014544264.1:283651-307070 GCF_000741045.1 Vigna radiata var. radiata | reverse complement strand
AATTTGCAGCATCATCAAAACTTGTCTTCAGGTTTTACCAATACCCCTTTATTGGTAACAGATACTCGGACTTACTCGTTTATATTACTTGATAACAATCTGGTACACTTGCCAGGGACTTAATAAGTTTTTGGCGCCGTTGCCGGGGACTCGTGGTTTAACTTATCTAGTAGTGTAAACTGATTAAGTTTGACTTGATTGTACATATCATTTTATCTTTTTATCTTTTTATTTTTAAAATATAAAAAAGTGCTACTAGGGTTTGTGTTTCTTGTGCATGCAGCAGGAGCCCAAACATACTAGGAGGAAGAAAAATACGCAACCTCTTCTTGAAGGCTTAAGCGAGGCAAGGGGGAGAAGGAGAGTCAGACGCCCATCTAGGGATTTGTTTCCTTCCCCTGAAAGATTACTATCACCTTCACCAGATAGAAGAACAGAGGATATGGCTGAAAGAACTCCTCTAAGACGCACTCTTGTAGACCAATCAAATGTGGTTGGCCCTTTCCATTTTAACAACATAGTCATGCCTACGGATCAAACGACCAACATGGTGATGAATCCAGTACTTATACACCTGGTGCAAAGAAAACCGTTTCATGGCCTGTCAAATGAGAATCCCTATGATCATTTGACAGTGTTTAGTGAAATATGCAATACAGTGAAGATGGCCGGTGTATCAGATGATAGAGTCAGACTTAGCTTGTTTCCTTTCTCATTGGAAGGCAATGCTAAGATATGGCTAAATTCTTTTCCTGAAGGAACGTTTACAACATGGGAAGCTGTGGCTACAAAGTTTGTCAACAAATATTTTCCACAGTCCAAAGTTACTCAAGGAAAGCTGGAGATCTCATCATTTAAACAAGGCATGGAAGAAACTCTTAGTCAAGCATGGGAGCTATTCAAAGGACTACTCAGGAAAACACCAGTTCATGGATTTGACAACACAACCATTGTTCTTGTCTACCTTGGTGGACTGAATATGTAGTCTAAGATGATGCTGGACACCTCAGCTGGAGGTGACATCAAACAGAAGACTGAGGATGAAGCCTATGACTTGATAGAGAGTATGGCAGCTAATGGACAAGAAGCATATAGTGAAAGGGGCGCACCGACACAANANAGNGGAGTCTTGCACTTACCTGCAAATGATGCAATGCTAGCTCAAAATCATCTTTTGACCCAAAAGCTAGATACATTGACAAAGATCCTCTCGCAACTTCCAAAGGAGCTTCGTAATGTCTCTCAAGCACAACAACTATGTGATCTTTGTGGTGGAGACCATATCAATGGTCAATGTGTTATACCTGAGGAGATGCAACAGGAAGCTAACTATATGGGGAACCAATACCAGTATAGGCAAGGGAATTTCAACCAAGGCAATCTGTAACGCCCCGGCAACTTACAGGGACTGTTTGATTGCCCCCACACATCAACACGAGGCTTTCCAGTGTGCTTTGTCCTCTCTCACACACTTTCGCACCATGCCTTTTGCACCGGAGATCACTCCCCGGCCTCATCAGTGCCCGGGTGTCACATGATGGGTGTCGCGGCCCATACAAATTTGATTGCATATGAGAAATGCAGTATAGCTAGGGAATGACCCCTAGGTCGTCTCTCAAGGACCAAATGTGGTTCGAGTCTTAGGTCTAACACGAAGTGGGGGGTTTTGAAAGTGATTGAGATGATAATTAAACTTAATTAAAATGAATGGAAATTAAACACAACTGAACAAAACAAACAACATTAAAGTAAAAGAAACGATAAACTAAACATCACAGGCAGCATGGTGAACGAAAAGAAAAATAAAAATAAAAATAAGCTAAGTGGTTCTAAAATAAGATGCATGAACTAATTGGAAGGCAACGAATAAAACATAGAACACTATTGAATTGCATAAGCTAATAAATGAGGTAAACATTAAAGCAGGAATAACAAAAAGAAAATAAAAGCATGACATTGAAAATAAAATCTAGGACTAAACTACTTCATTCTAAAAGAAAAAAAATAAGAAACTTCTCCAAAAAAAATCAGCTGTGTGCTTAATGAAAATCACAAGCTTTGAACCAACGCATGTGTTTTTTTTAAAAAAAGCTTAATAAAAGAAATACCACCTCCATAAGCAACTGCTGCCCAAAATAAAAAGTGAATGCACCTAGCCAAAATCCAAGACCGTGTGAGCAGCTCCCTTCCTCTTAAAAGAAAATCAATCCAAGCTTTTAATCCAAATTTAATCACCGTTTCATCTTCAGCAAACCCATGAGCAATTGCGTGTGCTCCTCATCACCAATCAAACTAAATAATAAAACCATGATAAAACAATTTCTAAAGAAATGGAATGGTCTGTGGCATCCGTGCAGTTCCTTCAACAAAATGAATACAACACCCTTTTTTTTTTCTCAAAGCCAAGATAAAAACAAATCACCGCTTCATTCTTCCATGAATCAACACATCTCTTTGCCTTGGTTTTTCCAGCCAAAATAAACATGAATCATGCTTCTGCCTACTGCAGCCGAAATTAATAGGATGGCATCCCCAAAATAAAAATCACCGCCTGAACCAAATATAAAGCGCAGCTTCTCCAAAAAAATTAAAAGGACTTGCTTTCTCCAAAGAAATCCAATAATCGTTTCCTATTTTTTTAGCCAAATCAACGTAATAAGACTTTAAACAGAAAGAAATGTGTGACCTTAAAAATGAAATAAAAGAGCAGCTTGCAATCAAACATTCATTCTTAAATGAGTGTGTCGGCTGGACCCATTTTCATTCCTCCAAGCAATAAAAAAAAACTTAGAAAAAGAAGAGTGCTTGTTTCATTCAACCAGAATCCAAATGACTAAGCATGGTTCAAAGAAAGTCCTCTGCCAAAAACGTTCTAGCCCCCCCAAAAATTCCCTTTGCCGAGAATAATTGTTGCCAAATGAAAAGTGAATTCAAAGCAAGTGGCGACTGCATCCTTGGTAGGCACCGTGAGGTGTCAAAATTGTGAGGGTCGGGTCCACCCTAAAAAAAATAAAACCCTAGGCCATGTGTCCTACAATTTTTGGCCATCATATTTTTGCCAACAATGACCCAAATGTGCACAAGTTTGATTAAAAATATTCTATATTACTATGTTACAATATAATTAAATTTGAAATATCTATGACAAGAGTCTTGAATTATTTGGTGCCGTCCAAATGTCCCAAATTGTGTTTCCAAAATTTTCCCTGAAAATAATAATGCAAATAATTAGNTCANAAAATTCAAATNAATTAAAATTAGAATTTTCGGTCAAATTAAGCATAATTAGGAAAAACGGGAAAATACTGGACAATTAAATGCAATTCCCTGATTAAATTCGATACAATAACCTAAGTGAAATCAATAAAATATCGACTCATCAGTCTGCCTGACCGATGAACGGAATTCATCAAGTTTTGGGTTTTGGTTTTTGTGATGCTTGGACGCTGAGGGGCCCTGTTTTTCCCTCAGTACTGGACTGTGTTTGTTTGGAAATTTAATTGATGATTTGCTAACCTCTAATGATGAATTTCTGTGATGTTATTGAACTTATTTGATACACGAATGTGTTAGGAAACAGGTTGGCTTAGTTTTACACCAAGAGGGGGGGTGAATTGGTGTTAGTTCAAAAACAAAATCTTTTCGCTATCTTGGTATTAAAATTCAAAGCTTTTGATCTTTTCTTGAAATGCAAGTAATGAAAATTTCAGTGTAGCGGAAAAACATAGTTGACTACTAAACAATTAAAGTCGATTGACATAAAGAGTGCAGGGATAGAGAAAATCAAACACTGGCTTTTATACTGGTTCGGCCAACAATGCCTACATCCAGTGTGCTTCCAACCTTGGAAGCAAATGCACTATAATGGTTGCGTTTTTTACAACAAGGAATTTATAGAAGCACCACGCAAAAATATAAATATCCTCTCTAACGCAAAACCAAATAAAGCTGCACACACAAAACTAGAATTGCAGCAAGAATCCCCTCTTCCGCAATCCGAACCCACGTCGAACAATCCTCAACGTGTAACCAACACTCTTCACAGGATGCCAAGCCTATCACTGCACGCTTCACAGGTTCCCAAGCCTATCACAGCAAACTTCACAGGTTGCCAAGCCTTCAGTCAAATATAGTAGTCTTCACAGGATGCCAAGCCTTGAAGATCAAATACAATAACACCTTCTTTGTTCAGATGTTGATCAAACAGTGTGCGCAAAAGACTCCTCAATCTGAATCTCTCTCAAGAAAGATCACCACCGTCTTCTTGGAGAATTCTTAGAGATTCCTAAATTGAGAACTTTCTCTGAAACAGGACAATGAAAATGTTAGATCACAAAAGTCTCAGAACAATTCGTATTTTGTTCTATTTATAGTTTTCTTTTCATTCTCAGTCAAATGGCCTACTAATACAGTCGACTGTATTAAAACAATTATAACAGACAGTCAACAAAAAGGCTCCTCAGTCAACCAAATCAATACACATTTAAGATAGTTGACCCAGTCTGTCAATCTTAACTAACTTTTGAAAATATAGTCGTTGGAGCAAGTAGGCATAACATAATTCCAAAAATAACAGCAACATAGTCAAACAGGTATTCCACACTGTCGACTAACACTTGAAAAAATACTTTGAAATTCTTTTCAACTCAAAATCTCATCAAGCACGTGTTCACAAAATTTGTACAAAGATTTTAGCATACTCGAATCCATTCCCAGTGTATTCGACTGAACTAGACCTTTGCCACAACAAATATAAGTTCATAAAAGTGCTTGTGATCTGTTCTTCAGAAATGTGCAGAAGTAATCAAAAACTTTTTATCACACATTTCAATACAAGCATGTTCCATACATGTAATACATAATCAATCATAGGAACACACATTGCAAATCAATCAAAACATGTTCAGTCAAAAGCATTGTTCATTCTAATTTGTTATACAGCTAAACATGTAAACCTGGAACTTATGTACTGTTATTAAGCAGTGTGTTGTCATCATCAAAATCCAGTTTGATATAGAGTTTGTGTTCTCAACAATATCAACAATCTCCCCCTTTTTTGATGATGCACAACCATGATTAATAACTCAACCATGTTTGTACAGTTCCACATATGACAGAGTAAAAACAAATAGCAAAATCAATAAAGACAATTCATTTATTGTGCATATACAGCAAAAATATCATCAAGCAGATAAAGTATGATACAACAATTCTCCCCATATAGACTTGCTCTCATATACTCATGAAAATTCTCCTCCTTTGTGTATTAACAAAAAGGAAATGCTTGATATTTATGCAGTTTTGAAAAACAAAGAAGCATCAACCAAATATGCAGTTTTAAACTTACAATGATGCTCTCAAAATCACAAGTTCATAACAAATACAAATATAAACTCCCCCTGAAAAATAGGTGTGTGATGAAACAATGTGTAAAGAAATGATACTCCCCCTGTCATTATGCATGAATTTCAAAAACAGTTTGTGTGCACAATGCAGAATATCACAAGTTAATCACCAGTTTAAGCACAGATTTGTATGATTGGTACACAATTCAATCACATATATATGCAATGACACAAATATCAACAATCTCACAATATTATCTTAAGTTAGATATAAAATCATGTCAAGAACAGAGATAGACTCTGTTGAAACCTCCTGATTCTCTTTTTGTCTTTGTCTTCTCTTAGTGGTCATGACTGTGTTTCCCTATAGAATTGTTCAAGCAGTTGTAAAATGTTCATGTTTCATCTTAGATAATGGCATATAAGGCCATTTTGTTTTGTCTTATTTTGTATTTCCTTGTTTCTGCTCAATCAATGTAACATCTTTTATCCAAAGAAATAATATCAGTAGTTTGAATCAATCTTTTCACTTAAATTGTTAAATAAAATCTGATACTCTGTTTGATTAATTCGACTGTGGCATGTTTGAAGTCAACTGTGCAATAACTGTCATGCATTTTTATAGATTGACTTCTGTTATGGTTTGATACTATTCACGCTTAACCATTGTACTTGATCTGGAAAAGGTTTTTGAAAGGTTTTGCAAGAAAAACATTGCTTTGGACTTATACATTTGAAGTTCAACATTTGGAAAAGCAATGAATTCGACTGATGATTTAAAGCATTCGACTGTGTCCAAACTGTGTTAACAATTCCAATTTTGGAATTGTATTCTATCCTTACTGACTGCTTTAATCATTACTAGTCTGATATTATCTAGTCGACTCCAATATTAATTCAATCAACTGAGTTATATGACTGGGCGTAAAACTCTGTTTTTTGAAGTTAGAATTTAAACTTGGGTTTTAATGATAACCTTTGGCGCGTTTTCTTTCTATAAATGGATATAATAATCTGATGCACTCACATACACTGTGATAAACAAAACCCTTATTCTGATTCTTGTGACACCTTTCCCTCACTTTGTTCAAATGGCTTCCTCTTCATCAAGACTTGGAAAGCAACCTATTTCAGTAAGAAGAGAGGCTGATCCTTTTGGATGGTTCAGTGATGATAATCAAAGGACTGACTTCATTTGCAATTGGGGTTTCAAAGAAGTCTTGAGACACAAATGCATAAATATTGCATACTATAAGAATGAAGGTTTCAAATTTCAAGAATGGCTCGAAAGAGACAACCTAACGAAGTTCGTTGAATTACAAGGTGAATGTTATCCAAATTTAGTTAAGGTATTCTACTGTAATCTCAGAAGGGAAGGAAACAGATTGTTATCAAGGGTAAAAGGAGTTGATATTGTTATAAACAATACCATCAGGGAAAATGCTATTAGACTTCGAAATGAAGGACTATCTTTACATCATGGGATTGCTGGTTATGATAGGCAAGGATTATATAATACTATGCTAAGGAAACCTGCTATTGCAAAGTGCTTAGATGACTTCAACATCAAAAATCTTCTAACGGATGAGTGCATCTACGCATATGTAATGACCTGGAAACTGCTTCCAAGAGAAGATGATCACTCTTTATTAACAGATGAAGATATATACCAAATTTGTGCCCTATCATCTAGTATACAAACAAATTGGACATTTGTTGTTCGTGATCACATGATGAAGTTCACTAAAAGCAAAGGATTATGTCTATCGTATGGGGTACTTATCAGCAAAATATTGAAGATGCAAAAAGTAAACATCACAAATGTTAGGGAAACTCAGTTCTTAGACTCTGTTGGGATCACCAAATTAAGAGATGAATGGACAATGGTTGATGACATTCCATCTACATTTGAAATGGATCCTCTAAAAATTGATGCCATAGGATACAAATTTCATCCATTAAGCATCTTTGAAGGCCATGTAGATAGAAGATTTGACAGATTGGAAAACAAACTAAACTTGATGCAAAAATCTCTATCTGACCACCACAAGAAAATGGATTATGCACTCAGGATAAAGACTTTTGAAGAATCATCTGTTGGTGATACGGATAGTGGTATAACATTGCTGACAAAAAGATTGAAGAATCATCTGAATCAGAATAGAGTTTTGTTTATCCTATAGTGTTTTGAGTCATAGTCTATGTTTTTCATTTTGTATTTGGCATATAATGCCATATCCTTTGTTGCGTCTTTCTTTTGTTTGCTTTCCTTGTCCTAATCCGATCAATGTAATATCATCTTTTTCAAGGAAATGAAATCAGTATTTTGAATCAATCTAAATTGTTTAAACCAGTTTGAATAATATCTGATATATTGATTGATTGATTCGACTATGTTCTGTTCGAAGTCAACTATGCTTATTCTGCATACATCATTACATATTGGCTTCAGTTGTTATTTGATTACAATACTTGCTTAACCATTATGCTTGATCTAGAAAAGGTTGTTGAAAGGTTTTGCAGGGAGGACATTGCTTTCGAAGCTACAATTGGAATTCAATTTTTGCAAAAGCAATGCATTCGACTGATGATTTAAAGCATTCGACTGCGTACAAAATGGGTTAACAATTCCATATCTGGAATCTGGTTTCATCTTTACTGTTTGGTTAAATCATACATAATCTGCTATTATCTCTGCTTTTATCTGTTGCAAGTATCTGAATTGAGATAATATTGTGAAATTGTTGAAGTTTGTATAATTGCATATCTATGTGGTTTGATATTCTAACTTTGATACAACTTTGTGCTTAAGCTACTGTTAAATCTGTGATATACTGCATTGTGAACTTGAATTGATTTTGTTACTCATGCATAATGACAGGGGGGTATCAATTTTTACACATTCTACATCACATTCCTCCACTTCAGGGGGAGTTAATATTGTTTTGTGATGAAATTGTGACTATGAGAGCATCATTGTATTTTACAAATTGCATATCGTTCTGATGCATCTTTGTTTTCAAATCTGCATAAATATATGAAGCATTCCTTTTTTGTTAATGCACAAAGGGGGAGAGATATATATGAGAGTATGAGAGCAAGTATAAATCCTTTGTGAAAGGGGGAGAATAGTCTACCTCATACTTTATCTGCTTGATATTTGTGAAAGGGGGAGAAAAAATCCTTTGTGAACGGGCAGCATAACATTACTCAACATCAAAGATGAAATACAAGGGTGGAGACACCTCTATTTATAGGCCAAGGGTGTCTCCTTCTAACCATAAAAGCATGACCTCCCACCTTTGCTCTCATTGGCCAAAAATGAGGTCTTCTAACCTCCAATGATGGGAGGACATGTGGCCACTCACAAAACACAATCCTCTCCATTCCTAGAGTGCCATGTGGCCACTACTAAAAGCAAAAACTCTTCACTCCTAAGGTGCCATGTGGCTACCTTTTAAAAAGTAAATCCTCTCCAATCGAAGCATAACACATGGCACACACTTTCCACTTGGTTTGGATGTATAACTTTAAGGAAAATCCTATACTACTTAGGCCTTAATACAAGCCTTAAACAAACCTACACTACATGGCCTAATACAATGGCCTAAATTCCTACACTACTCTTCAAGCCTTGCTTCATAATGGCTCCAAAGGTGGTCCACAAGGTAGAGTTGACACCATCTTCAAGGATGACTTTAGCTCTCTTGAAAGTGCTTGACCATGGCTAAGGGATTTTCTATCATTCCCTCCCTCTTGAAAAGGATTTTCCCTCAAATCTTCAACATGGGACAAGGCAAAACTTCCTTATCTTCTATGGAATTTTTTGTTCTTCTCCACCATGGTCAAATACCCATTTTATAACACAAGTTAAAACAAATGTTATAATAGTGAGTAAATGAAGAATATAGCTCCATACAATGATACACCTTAAATCAAATGAATGATCAAGGTCTTGAAGAGTAAGAGCATCTTTGAAGTTTTTATTTGTCTTGTGTTGGATGTATATTTTTGAAAGACTATTCATTCCAACACAAGAGTACATTTTTAGGGATATGCCATCAGACCCTCCCTTTTGAAAAGTATTTGTCCTCAAATCTTCTTGTTCTTTTATGACAAACCTTTTTCTTATTATGGGTTAATTTGTGTATCTTTCCACCAAGATCAAAGATCCACATGCAAGTGTCATCAAACATAAAACCAATAATCTTATGAGCCACAAACAACATGTATCTAGATGAAAAATTTAAAAGAAGACCTTATGCTAATTTTAAAAGAATTTACTTGAAAACTTTGAAGGTCTACTCCACAAAATTGTGTGTTTACTTTGAGTTAATTGTATCCTAAAAGGTAACATCAACTCAAAGTTTGATTTGGAAAAATTTGAGGAGTTAAAAATAGTGGGAGGTGAAAAAGAAGTTGAAATTTTTTCAAAAGTAAAAATTGAAGTTTTGAAATATGGTTGGATGAATTGAGGAAAGTTCAAGGATTGGAAAACTCCCTTCATCATCTTAGTCTCAACCTTTATTGTAGAAGTGGTAGGGGGCTTTAGTAACTCTTCCTCTTCTTCTCTTATCTCAATCTCTTCTTTTTCTCTCTTTTCGTTATCATTCCTTTCTTTTATCTTTTTTTCTTCATACTCTCTTCTTCTTTCCTCCTCCTTTCTCTCTCTTCTTACTTGCTCCTTTTTCTCTCTTTGTTCTTTCTCTCTTTTCTCATGCTCCTCATTCTTTCTTTGTTCTTTCTTCCTTCTTTTGTCTTCATCTCTTATTTTCTTAATCTTCCTTAAATCCTTCTTTTGGACTTTTTCTTGTTTTTCATTAAGGATTCTAAGCTCTTCTTCTAAGGTTGCAAGATATTGTTTTCTTTCAACTCTTTCTTTCTTTTCTCCCTCTCTCATCTCACATATTTGCTCTTGGTTTATTATAAGGGAAGAAGGAACAAATTTTGTTCTCATGCATGCTCTCAAGTCACACCAATCTTTAATTGGAGATTTTCTACCTTTCTCAACCTTAGATTGTCTTTGATTCCACCATTCACTTGCATGTCCTACAAGCCTAGAGATGCATAAACTAAGTATATGATAATTACCATGCCTAACTAGGAACGGATGAAGTTCTTCTATTCTTTTCTCCCATGCTAGGTATGATAATGCACTAATATTCTCACCAAAGAATAGAACGTCACTCTTAACTTTATAATGTAGCTCATCCTCACCATGACTTAAATGCAAGTGATGAGTCGATATTTTATTGATTTCACTTAGTTTATTGTGCTAGGATTAATCAGGAAATCGTGCTTAATTGTCTGATATTTTCCCGTTTTTCCTAATTATTCTATATTTGACCTAAAAATTCTAATTTTAATTAATTTGAATATTCTGAGCTAATTATTTGCATTTTTAATTACAGGGAAAATTTTGGAGATATATTTTGGGGCATTGGGATGGAGACAAATTAATTCAAGACTCTCCAATTAGACATTTTAAATTTTAGTTATATTGTAATTAATTGTTTAAACTTTTTGGACAAACTTTTGGACATTGGGCCATTAAAAATATGAGGGGCCCAAAGATTGGAAGACACTTGTCACCCTAGGGTTTCTTTTAGGGTGGACCCCACCTCATTTTTGTAGGACATATGGTCTTAGGAGACCTACCAACCGTCACTCATATTTTTGGAATTGGCTGGAACGTGTGGGGAGGGGGCTGCTGGAACGTTATTTTGGAGAGCACTTTTTGTCTTAAAAGATGTCAACCGTGATGGATTTTGGATGAAGGGAGAAGCGCTGCACTCACGGTCTCAAGGATATATGTCCAGTATATTTTTTTTTAAGCACAAATGGTGATGGCTCATGATTGTTTTTGGAAGGACATTCTATTTTCTTATAAGCACACAGTGCATTTCTTCATTTTAATTTAAGACAGCCGACACACGCATTATGTAGTTTTCTTTTTATTTTTTGCTTTGGAACATTTGAGTGGAATGTGTGCTGTTACCATGGGTTGAGTGAAGAAAGAAATTTGTTTTTTATTGTTCCTTGAATGATGCTGATTTCAAATGATGAGAAAACATTTTTTTTTATTATTTCAATTGATGAATGAATGTTGCATTCACTAATCACGGTGATAGGGTGGATGAGATGGTTTTGCAGCTTAGAATAGCTAGTTTCTCTTTAATTTATTTGGAGAGTTGGTATGAAGGTACTAATGGAATTTGCAAAGAGAGTTGGCAGCCGAATGAATGAAATTCATTTTCTTTATTTCCTTGAGAACTTTGAAGTGATGGCTTACTTAGGACTAGGTTACGGTGTAGGCTAGGATTTCTTTTTGCAGCCATTTATTTCTTTTCTTAGAGCACGGTTTGCTTATGTTTTGGAATATTCATTGCTCGGAGAAAGCATTGGTGTCACGGCTGGCCATTCAAAAATTCTTTTTCCTTTAGAAACATAGACATGTTGGCTGGAGAATGTGCATGTCGTATCATGGCCTCGGGATGGGTGATGGGTGTCGCGACCCATACAAATTTAATTACATATTAGAAATGCAGTATAGACTAGGAAGTGACTCCTAGGTCATCTCACAAGGACCAACTGCGGTTCAGAATCAGGTCTAACACATAGTGGGGGGGGGGGNATTTTGAAGGTGTTTGAGACGAGAATTAAACTCAATTAAAATGCATGGAAATTAAGCACAATCGAATAAGATAGAAAACATTAAAGTAAAATAAAATGCTAACCTAACAATGCAAAAGACAAATATCCAAACATAATTAAAACTATTAAAATGCAACACTACATTAAAAAGATTAAAAGCAACTCAAGATACTTTGTAATATATTTAAAGGCAAAAGAAATAAATAAACATAAATTTCTTCTACCAAGACTACATGTGCATATACTAAAGAAATTAAATTGCAAAATGGCCTAAAGAACCCGTGACCGTGACCCTACCATATCCAGCTTGCAGCACAACATTTCTTTAATCATTTGAATGAAAGCAAAGAAGTCAAGAACACCGTTCCAGCCAAAGCAAGTCAATTAAATGCATGAAAATAAGATAAAATCCGTGTAGCAAATACCATGTCCGAAACAAAATTAAAAAGAAAACACTTGACCGTGACACATTGCAAAGATGGCACTAAAAGAAATTAATATGCTTCTCTAAATTGATCCATCATTCAGCCGTGACCTCCCCTAACCACGTGGACATTGACTTGCTACAAATAAAAGTATAATAACACCCTACCTAGAAATTGAAAGAGCGTCTGTTATGAGACAAAGTTTTACTAAATGAAAATAGATTGATGATGTGCTCTGCATACAAGCCGTGTGGTGTTGTGTACTTTCTTCTACCCATGAAATCGAAGAAATACTATATATAAAATAAATAAACCTATCAACGTGACAGCCCCTAGCAATTCTGTCCTAATCCTACCTAATTAACCCTTCATTCTTCAAAGAAGTAAAATAAAAAAAAAAAAACTGCTACACCTATATCTACCAACTATCCCATCACCATAGTCTTTCATCCTATTCTAAAAGCAAGTAAATATTATAGTAAAAGAAAATGACTTTGCTACAAATTAAAGGACCGTGACTCTGCTGCAAATAAAGAAAGTGGACCAACTCTAATTAAATTAAAATGCACTTTTCATTCAATAAAAATTTAAACAACATTCCTAATAAATCCAGCACTTGCAAAATGAAAGTAGCGTAATGAGTGCCCATTTTATCTAAACTGAAAATCAAATTGAAAGATGCTCCAGAATTCTCCTCCAAGACCGTGTGCTCTTCAAGATAAAAAAAAATATGTGTGTCCAAGTGGCGGCTGGAAGCATGTGCTTCCTTCATTCATCCACAATCACAATGCATAAATATGATTCAAAAAGAAGAAAAAGAAAAAGAAAACTATCCAAACGTTCCAGCCCTTGTAAAATGAATCCCCGAGAATAATATAAAATTGGTGTCCCCTCCAAGCAAGGTAAAGTGGCTGCTGCTGCCCTATTTTTCATTCAACAAAAATAAATATTTCATTCAACCAAAGTCCAATAGCATGAACATGCTTCCAAAATAAACAAAAAATCCGTGAAGAAGAAAAATGTTCCAAGCCCCTCCAAAAAAAACTGTTTCAACCAAGAATGTGAGAGCCTCCAAAGTAAACGTTGTTGCAGCTTAAAAAAAACAATTCCGAGAGAGTGTGAATCCTAGGTTAAGTGACGACTCCTCTTTTAATGATCCCTAGGACCATGTGTCTCAAAAATAGGGTGAGGTCCACCCTCTTTGCAAAACCCTAGGTTCCATGTCATGTTTCCTATTTAGGCTCAAACCATTTTGCCAAAAATTGGCCCAATGTTTACAAGTTTAATTAAAAACTATCTAGACTACTAAGTTTCAAATTAATTAAATATGAAATGTCTATGACAAGAGTCTTGAATTATTTTGTCTCCCAAATGTCCCAAATTGTGCTTTCAAAATTTCTCCTGAAAATAATAATGCAAATAATTAGCTCAGAAAATTCAAATTAATTAAAATTAGAATTTCCGGTCAAATTAAGCACAATTAACAGAAACAGAAAAATATCGAACAATTAAGCACAATTCCCTGATTAATTCTAGCATAATAAACTAAGTGAAATCAATAAAATATCGACTCATTAATGGGTTTTATCAAGCACATTGATTTATTTCTTTTTTTAGGAAACGATGCTTTAATTTGAGGTGGAGGTGTCATGCATTAAAGGAAGTTTTTGCTTTACTTTATTTTACGCTGATTTTCATTTTAAGTTTCACGTTGCTGGCATTGCTTACCAACTTCATTTATTTCTTTTCTTTTAGAAAATTGTTGCACGACATTTTAAACATTGCTTGTTATTCTAGCTTCATTATGCATTTAATATTTTATTTAAGTGTTGCATTTTAATAGCTTTAATTATGTTTGGATATTTGTCTAATGCAGTGTTAGGTTTAGTATTTCCTTTTAATTCAATGATGTCTAGTTTGTTCGGTCGTGATAATTTAATTCTGATGTTAGCTTAAATTAGTCGGGTTGGTTGTTAATAAAGTTACTTTGCTTCCCTGAGACTTTTGAACTTTAATTGCCATACTGTTGCTTTGATTCTGCTCAATATTTAATCTGTTGTCTGCCTGTGATTAGGTATACGCTTAGTTGCCTAATCGGTGTCAAATCTTCGCTTAGTTGATTAGACTGCATGATGGATGACTGATTAAATTTGTGCATTGCATTCACTTAGTTTGCAATTTTGATGACCGAATTAGCCTGCGCTTAGTTGGGTGATTCATGTCGGATTTGGATTAGAGTTGTGTGTACTTGTCGTTCTGTGATTTGAAGCATAGTTTTTGAGTTAATGACTAATGGAGGTCGCACCCCATGCAAAATTTAATATGCATAAAAGAATGCAGTATAGACTAGGAAGTGACTCCTAGATCGTCTCTCAAAGACCAAATGTGGTTCGAGAATTAGGTCTAACACGTAGTGGGGGGGATTGTGAAAGGTTTTGTGAATGTAAATGAACTAAATTAAAACATGAATGCAAACAGAAACAAAACAAAAAGGTGAAACGGAACCAAATACAGAATAAAAGCGATTGGTCATTAACTCAATTACTATGCTTCCAATCACAGATCAACGACGAGTACACACTAGTCTAATCCAAATCCGACACGAATTACCCAATTAAGCGAAGGCTAATTTGGTCTTCAAAATTACAGACTAAGCGAATGCAATGCACAAAATTAATCAGTCATCCACTGTATAGTCTAATCAACTAAGCGAAGAATTGACACCAATTAGGCAACTAAGCGTATAACTAATCGCAGGCAGGCAACAAATTAAATATTGAGCTAAATTAGAGCAGCAGTATGGCAATTAAAGTGCAAGAATCTCATGGAAACAAAGTAATTTTATTAATGACCAACCCGATTAAACTAGGCTAACATGACAGTTAAACTAATACCATCGAACAGAACAGACAACATAGTGAACGGAAAACAATAAACCGAACATAATGGATAACATAATGAACGAAAACAATAAACTGAAAGACTTTAAAGGCAGTGCATCGGGAATAAAACGAAATATAAAAGTGCATGAGTCTAATTCAATTTAACAAGTAAGCTAAACTTTAAAAACAATTCATCAGACACAAGAAAACGCATTAATTGGAATTGAAATTTCTAAACTACAAAACACACATTCAATCGTTTAATTGCAACACTATAGCTAGTGAATATGAGGCACATTGCAGCGGAACAACATAACAAAAATAACAATGCATGAACAGTAAATTAAAAAGTGAAGGCTTATGAAAAGTATCTGTCACAGCACATCATCACCGAACAACTCGAAAATAAAAGAAGGCATAGACAATAAAAGGTTTGAACTAGAGTTGCTGACAAGAAATATGAAGAACGTTGAAATCCGTGAATGAAGAACAATGAAATGACATAATAACATTTGCTAGCATTTAATGCTTTTGAGCTGCTTTCTTAAATGAAAAATTAGTATGTGTGCACCGTGTGCTAACCATAGCCCACCATTTCCCTCTACTACCAAAAAGAAAAGTGTCTCCCCTTTGCATGTAGCGGCTACAATTTTGTAAAAATGAAAAATTCCCTAGGGTTTCGTGTCTCCCTTGTTGGATGCAGCTGAACCGTCTAAAAACCTCCACGTGGCAGCACCTGGATGAATTCTTTTAAAATGGAAATGGGTCTTCATGTGCAAGTGGCAGCAGCCCTCAATGCTGGACCGTGTATGTTGGTGACATTGCTGGAACGTCCCATTTTCTCCAACCCAATTGCGTGTGCTATTTTGCTGGATAATGTGCTCACGGGCTGCTGCAACATGGATGAAGAAAAATCATACTAATTCCCATGTTTCTCATTCACGTGCTACCCTTTTATTTCATGGGCCTTTTGCTGATCTCACCGTGCACCTCTTCTCAACCATGAATCAACCATGATAGCAATTCTCCAACATAATGAATGAGCGCCTCTTGCTATCATGAAGCACCGTAACAACCTTATGATGCATCCCGTTTCTAATCACCGTGAGGGCTTTCTCCAGCTGCTGCACGCACCTCCTTTGCTGCCAGCATGGAGAATGTGGGTTGTTGCTGCTGAACATATGAAGGTTGGATGTGTGAAGCGGTTCAAAGTTGGACGTTTGCAACGCTGGGCCGTGGTGCTTGCTGAATTCTCCAAAGCTGCTGGGCCATTATTTTCTTTTAACGTGCTGTAGGTGCTGCGTGGAGCATGGGCTGTGGTGAAGATGGAAGTTTGAAGTTGCTGCAGCTCTAAGGTTGTTGGACGTTCCCGAGCTGCCTGCTGGATCTGCTCAACGTAAGTGCTGGATCGTGATGTTTGATTCTGCTGATGGGCTCTCCAAAATCAACGATGAATCACTTGCTTCCTAGTTGCTGGACCAGTGAGCTTCTACATGCTGCAAGCTTCTTCAAATGCTGGACCATGATGCATGTGGGCGTGCGTTTTATTTTATGTGCTGCAGGACTTTGGGCCGTGGAATGTTAATAAAGTTCGTGCTTCATTGCAGGAAGCAGCTTGCTTTCCCTTTTGGGCCGTGAGCTTTTGTGCATTTTTATTTTAATCTCCACTCGGTGCAATTGCAATTTCTTTTCAAAAATAAACCCCTACCTTTGGGTCCAATTGCAATTTCTTTTCAACCCAAAATAATTCAACCCATGTTCCATATTCATGCTGCAATGATATCAGTGTGTGACACAAATAAATTGCGAGTGGGTGGCGGTTGCGTCTCATTTAACCTCCAAATGTCCCAAATTGTATTTCCAATATTTTCCTGAAAATAATAATGCAAATAATTAGCTCAGAAAATTCAAGTTAATTAAAATTAGAATTTTCGGTCAAATTAAGCACAAAGAGTAAAAACGGGAAAATACTGGACAATTAAGCACAATTCCCTGATTTATTTAAGTTCAATAAACTAAATACAGTCAATAAAATATCGACTCATCAATGACCAACCGTTTTCATTCTGCATGGGGTGCGACAGTGATAACGGTTGAAAAACAGTTATTTTAATATATCATTTTAGACCAAATTACACCCTTTAAGACTTAGAATGAGCTTAGAATCAAGTAAAACCCAATAAATGAGTCAGTTGAAAGTCAAAAGCTGTTTTTATTGATATTATGCTTGTATTGCATTGTTTTGTAGCGATTTTGATGAAAGTGAAGATTGGGATTGAAGATGAAGGTCTTCGACTCAAGACAAAGGAAGAAAACTGAAGAAAAGAAGAGTCAAGGAACCGCCAGCGGCAAAATTCACTGCCAGGCAATGCGAGGAGGAGGCACCTGGCATGGACACTGGGCGGATTTGCGATTAGAGGCATACCGCCGGGCGGTGGACCCTTGGCGCTGAGCGGTGGCGCGATTATGGGCAAACCGCCGGGCGGCATAAGTGTGACGTTGGGCGGTTATCTGCTGAGCTTGGGCCTGTTTTCTGTGACGCTCCTCAGCTATAAATAGCCCTGTTACGATTTCATTCTCATTCTTTTGACAGAAGAGGGCGGCCAGACCTAATTTTCACTCCTTGGAGAAGATCTCTTGGATGCTTAGGCTCCTTTTCATCCTATCTAGGGTTTGCTCTTCCATTCTTCCATTATTTTCATCTAGGTTCANGGATGCTTAGGCTCCTTTTCATCCTATCTAGGGTTTGCTCTTCCATTCTTCCATTATTTTCATCTAGGTTCACCATGAAAATGGTGAACTAAACCCTTTTGTTGTTGGGGGAAACAATGTAATCTTTTGAAACTCTCTTTTATTGAAACTCTTGTTTATTTATATGATTGTCTTATGCTTTGATTATCAATTGTTGGGTTCTCATTTGCGCTTAAAGCTTTTATCATTTAACTCATTCGATAACTGTTGTTTGTCTCTATTGATACGGGAACGTACAGTACTGTCATGAACTGGTGATTGTTAAGCCCTTGGCAATTGTACCAGATCATTATCAAGTAATGTAAACGGTAAGTCCGAGTATCGTTTCCCAAGGGACTCCTAAGCCTTATCTTTCATGTAAATTAATCTTATAAGACTTGAAAAAAAAATATAAATTTGTAGTGTGAATGCAAAACAGAAAATAAACATGCAAATGCAAGTCAATCAATTGACAAGGTAAAGATGAGGATGAATTGTTGAGATTGTGGACAGTGTGGATCACTCATGAGTCAGTCGATAGTGTGGATCACTCATTCGACTGTATTACTGTTGTATTTGGAATTCTGTTTTACCTACTTGCTCCAACGACTATATTTTTAAAAGTTAGTTAAATTTAACTAACTGGGTCAACAGTCATAAATGTGTGTTAATTTTGTTGACTAAGGAGCCTGTGTGTTGACTATTTGTTATAACTGATTTAATACAGTCGACTCTATTAGTAGGTCATTCAACTGAGGATGACAGGAAAACTTTAAATAGAAACAGAACACGATTTGTTCTAAGACTTTTGTAATCTAACATTTTCATTGTCCTGTTTCAGAGAAAACTCTCAATTTTGGGTCCAAGAATTCTCCAAGAAGACGGTGGTGATCTTTCTTGAGAGAGATTCAGATTGAGGAGTCAATTGCGCTTATTGTTTGATCAACATCTGCACAAAGAAGGTGCTTCTGGTTTGTTCTTGAAGGCTTGGCATCCTGTGAAGACTGCTGCATTTGGCCGAAGGCTTGGCAACTTGTGAAGTGTGCTGTGATAGGCTTGGCAACCCGCGAAGCGTGCTGTGATAGGCTTAGCATCCTGTGGAGAGTGCTGGTGACACGTTGAGGATTGTTCAACGTGGGTGCAGATTATAGGAGAGGGGATTCTTGCTGGAATTTTGGTTTTTGTGTGCAGCTATATTTGGTTTTGGGTTAGAGAGGAGATTTATATTTTTGCATGGTGCTTCTATAAATTCCTTGTTGTAAAAACCGCAACCATTATAGTGCATTTGCTTCCAAGGTTGGAAGGACACTGGATGTAGGCATTGTTGGCCGAACCAGTATAAAAATCAGTATTTGATTTTTCTATCCCTGCACTCTTTTAATTCAGCCGACTATATCTATCTAGCAGTCAACAATGTTTTTCCGCTGCATTACATTTTTCAATAACTTGCATTTCAAGGAAAGATCCAAATCTTTGAACTTTCATACCAAGATTGCGAAAATATTTTAAATTTGAACTAACACTAATTCACCCCCCTTCTTGGTGTAAAACGAAGCCAACCTGTTACCTAACATGAATGAGGTTGTTGGGGTTTATAATTTCATCTTATCCACTCTCTTATATCTATTTTTCTTATTTAATTCGCTTAATTCTCATGCAAACTTTCTTATCCTACCCTAAACCCAATTCCTTGGCGAAAAGAGCCTACTATTAATTACTAGTTTACTATCTCTAGTCTCCCTAAGTAATTAATAATGCATTAAACACTGAAGCAAAATACAATTGATCGTCCTACCCCTATCTCTAAGAAGTATTGCTTAATCAAGGAATTCCCTATCAGTTCATGACTTCCTCGTATGTTCTCGTATCGACAAAGGAAAATATCATTTACCGAATGAGTTAAACGATAAAATCATTAAGCATAGATAAGAAAACCAACAATTGATAATATAAGCATATGCAAGCATATGAATAAAACAAGAATTTCAATATAAGAGAGTTTCAAAAGATTACATTGTTCCCCAACAACAAAGGGTTTAGTTCACCATGAACATGGTGAAACTAGATGGAATTAAATGAAAGAATAGAAGAATAAACCCTAGATTTGATAAAGTGGAGCCTAAGCATCCAAGTAATCTCCTGCAAGGTGTGTAGAATTGCTCCGGACGTCTCTGTCTGCCAAAAGATTACTCAGAGAGTCGCTTTGGGGCTATTTAATAAAACATAAAAGTAACATAATTTAAGCCCAAGCCCAACATTGAATCGTTGAGCGCCTAAATTGGCCGCTCAGCAAGTTTGGTTTTGGTTATTGCAACTATATTTTGGTTTTGGGTTAGAAAGGAGATTTATATTTTTTACGTGAGGTCTTCTATAAATTCCTTGTTGTAAAAACCGCAACCTATATAGTGCATTTGCTTCCTGGGTTGGAAGGACACTGGATGTAGGCATTGTTGGCCGAACCAGTATAAAAACCAGTGTTTGATTTTCTGTATCCCTGCACTTTTTCTTTCAATAAACTATATCTGTTACGCAGTCAACTACGTTTTTCCGCTGCATAGAAATTTTCATTACTTACTGATGAGTCGATATTTTATTGATTTCACTTAGTTTATTGTACTAGAATTAATCAGGGAATTGTGCTTAATTGTCCGGTATTTTCCCATTTTTCCTAATTATGCCTAATTTGACCGGAAATTCTAATTTTAATTAATATGAATTTTCTAAGCTAATTATTTGCATTATTATTTTCAGGGAAAATTTTGGAAACGCAGTTTGGGACATTTGGAAGACACCAAATAATTCAAGACTGTTGTCATAGACATTTCAAATTTAATTATTTTGAAAATTAGTAGTCTGGATAGTTTTTAATTAAATTTGTAAACATTGGGCCAATTTTTGGCAAAATAGTTTGAGCCCATTTAGGAAAAATGACATGGCACCTAGGGTTTTGGGGTGGACCCTACCCCATTATTTTAGGACACATGGTCTCTTAGAAAGGGAGGAGCTGTCATTCTCATCGGGGAGAATTGGCTGGAACGGTATTTTTGGTGCACAAACCGTCACACTCTGAATTCATTCTCAGCTGGAATTTTTTTTGGATTGCAATTTTCTTGGAACAATGTTTTTGGTAATAGGTATTGGATGAATGTTTTCTTTTCTTTTATTATAGTGCAGCATTGTTCCATATATTTCTTTGCCTTATAGTTACTTTATTCAAGAAACATCTTTGATTTGATACGGCTGATGCAGGAAAAAAATTATTTTCTTTTGTTTTTTTTTTATGAAATCAAAAGTAGATTAAAAGGAAAGGATGGGACGTGATATGGAGATTGCAATATCTTTTTGAATAAAGAGAAGTGGTCAATGGTTATCACCACGCTGTTGCAGCCGTTTTCGTTTTAGAATTTGCTTCCGTTCCAATTTCTTTTTTTTTTTTTTGCATTGCCTTTGTCTTTGATTCTAGCTAAGTGTCACGTCTAGTAGGTTTCTAATTTCTTTCTTTGCTTACAAATGTCGTCACATCATCCTGCAATGGGAGCTAAAATGGGGTTTAGTTTTTCTTCTAGGTTTGAACAAAAGGGAAAAGGGTTTTATAATTTCTTTTGTCTAAAGCTTCATTAATGGTGCAGTACGGTAACACTATGGTCTTGGGATGCGATTTGGTTTCAATCAGCTCATTCAATTTTATTTCATTTATTAGCAAGCACATAGACAATTTATTGTTGGAGGTGTAGCCACTAACCACATAGGATTTTCTTTCTTTTTAAAAAAAGAAAAGAAAAGAACGATGATGCATTTATTTTGTAGGGGTCATTGTCTGGTGATGGGATTTAAGCAAGATATTTCATTCTTCATCTTAGATAAATGTGAACATGTCTTAATTTTAAAAAAATGGTGTGACGGTTGGAAAGAAAAAAAAATGGTGATATGTTTTCAATAGGAGAAGATGTGCACACGGGTTATGGTTGGTGAGATTCTTTTGGAGGTGCATTGGTCACGAGAAGTTGTAGGAATTTATTTTTTCTTTATTTCTTTTGCTTTAAAATATTTTACATAGTATGTTGAGTCGTTTTTCATTTCTTTAATTTAGTGTTATATTATAATAATTTTATCTGTGCTAGATAGTTGTTTATTACAGTGTTAGGTTTAGCATTTTCACTCTCTTTAATGCTTTCTATCATGTTCGAATGTGTTTAATTTCTAATTTTAATTTCGTCAGTTGCATTCACAATCCTTTCACAAACCCCCCTCACTGCGTGTTAGACCTAATTCTCGAACCACATTTGGTCCTTGAGAGACAACCTAGGAGTCACTTCCTAGTCTATACTGCATTCCTAATTTGCAATCAAATTTGTATGGGCCACGACACCCATCACTTCCATTTCAAGAAAGATAAAAAATCATCATATTTTTCATTAAATATTGCGAAAAGATTTTGTTTTTGAAACAACACCAATTCACCCCCCCCCTCTTGGTGTAAAGAAGCTGATGAGTCGATATTTTATCGATTTCACTTAGTTTATTGTGTTGGTATCGGAGGGGGTAATTTTCGAAGAGTATTGCGCAGCGGAAATAATACTCAGAGAGCGTAAAGCGTAATAAGTCACAGTTGAAACGATTTTAGCCTTTTTTATAAAAATAATTTTCTTTCAGAAAATTTACCAAGCAGTTGATGTGCGTTAAAGTAAAAGAGTATAGGGCATAAGAAAAACACACAAGGATTTTTATACTGGTTCGATTCAACAGAATCTACGTCCAGTCGTTAATCACTACAAAGAGTGATTAACAGTTCCACTAAAAAATGATTTAACAGATTACAATAAAAGGTACAGAAATAGAAGGAAGGAAACCACTCTACCAACTTGAAGAGAACCTGCACCGACAATCGACAAACGATTCACGTGCTTCTCCTTTCACAAGACCAGGTAGAGAACCTTGCCAACTTGAAGAGAGTCCACTTCGACTATCGGCACACGATACGTAAGCCTCTCCTTTCACAAGATCAGGCAAGGGAACAAAGTAAACAAAAGCTCTCAAGAACGTTCCTCTGACTACTCAGTGTTCTAGCTTTCTCAGTTTACACAAAAGTTCAGTTCTGAAGCTTTCAAAAAACTCTTAAATAGCCAAGCACACTGAATGCCAAAGGTCAGCTCACAACTGCCATGAATAATCAATTATTGTAAGTGATAATCGATTATTCAAAAGGTGATAATCGATTATTTGAAGTGATAATCGATTATTCAAGTGAGACTTGTGATATTATTGCTTCATGATAATCGATTATTGTAGTTCAAAAACATATGATAATCGATTATATCTTGTCCATAATCGATTATATCAGTAGAAATTACAATGTTTATCATTTTCCTACTACATTCAAAAA
>NW_014544264.1:279550-280573 GCF_000741045.1 Vigna radiata var. radiata | reverse complement strand
TCATCGTAATCAATACCTTCCTCTTGACAGTAGCCCTTTGCAACTAGTCTTGCTTTATTCTTTGTGATGTTTCCNTNCTCATNAAGCTTGTTCCTGAATACCCATTTGGTTCCTATGACTTGGAATTCGTCTTGTCTTGGAATGAGTTCCCAAACATCATTCCTTTCAAATTGATTTAGCTCTTCTTGCATGGCAACACACCATTTGTCATCTTGAAGAGCTTCCTTTATATTCTTAGGTTCCACCTGTGATACNAAAGCAACTGTTAGACAAAAATTATATAAATTATGTCTAGTGGTTACCCCTTTTGATATATCTCCTATGATGTTGTCCAAAGATAGTCCTCTTGGTTGTTGATAGCTTTTGGAGTCAACAACTTGAGGTGTTTCTCGAAGTTCAGGAGGGTAATTTTCATTTAGGTACATCTCTTCAAGAGCTTCTCTTAAGTAATCCTCATCACCTGCAATGGGTTTATTTGACTCAAGAGGATTTCCCTCAAGGTCTACAATCTCATCAAAGACAACATGCACAAATTCTTCAATAATTAGTGTTCTTCTATTGAACACTCTATAAACTTTGCTAGTTAATGAATATCCTAGAAAGATTGCTTCATCAGATTTTNCATCAAACTTTCCAAGATTATTTTTTCCATTATTTAAGACAAAACATTTGCATCCAAAGATTTTCAAATGAGATATATTTGGTTTTCTACCATTCAATAATTCATAAGGAGTTAATTTCAAAATTGGCCTTATAAGCATCTTATTTAATACATAACAAGCAGTGCTTACTGCATCAGCCCAAAAGTATTTTGGCACATTAGATTCACTCATAANTGTTCTAGCTAATTCTTCTAGTGATCTATTTTTCCTTTCAACAACACCATTCTGTTGGGGAGTTCTAGGTGCAAAAAAATTATGTGTAATGCCATGTTCTTCACAAAACTTTTCAAAAGATTCATTTTCAAATTCACCACCATGATCACTTCTTAAAGTTTTGATTTTCAAATCTTTCTCATTTTGA
>NW_014544264.1:269432-271890 GCF_000741045.1 Vigna radiata var. radiata | reverse complement strand
CAAAAACATATGATAATCGATTATATCTTGTCCATAATCGATTATATCAGTAGAAATTACAATGTTTATCATTTTCCTACTACATTCAAAAACTACAAGTTGCTTTTTAAGTATTCTCCTATTACAAACAAGAATTACAATTTGCAGCATCATCAAAACTTGTCTTCAGGTTTTACCAATACTCCCTTATGGGTAACAATATTGTGCTAGAATTAATCAGGAAATTGTGCTTAATTGTCCGGTATTTTCCCGTTTTTCCTAATTATGCTTAATATGACCGGAAATTTTAATTTTAATTAATTTGAATTTTCTAAGCTAATTATTTGCATTATTATTTTCAGGAAAAATTTTGGAAACACAATTTGNGACATTTGGAGGACACCAAATAAATTCAAGACTCTCAAATTTAGACATTTAAAATTTTAGTTGTATTGTAATTTTAATTGTTAAAACTTTTTAGACAAACTCTTTGCATCTTGGGCCAATTTTGGAAAAATGTTGTTGGGCCCAATTTTATTAGACACTTGTCACTTGGCAACCCTAGGGTTGGGTGGACCCCACCCTAAATTTTAGGACACATGGCCCCTTAGAAAAATGGCAGCCTTCACTTGGGAGACACTTTTTGTTGGTCTCGGCAATTGAAGATTAAAAGGAGGGCTGCAGTGTTTTTTTTTACAGGAATATATGGAAAGAGCTGCAACGTTTTTGGAGGACTCTCGGCTGGAACAATGGGGATAGACTTAGGTTTTGGTTGAAATGTTTTGCTGGAGATAAAAAAAATGTGACTCTCGCAATCTGCTGCCGCCACTCATTTTTTTTTTGTGGAGACTTTGGCTTTTGGAGGTCTGGAACTTTAATTTGAGGGGAGCATGGATTATGGATGAAACATTTGTTTGGTCACATCAAGCACTGATGGGAGGTTGTGAGTAAGGCATCTACGGCCTTCACATGCTGGAAGGTGATGTCCAAAAAGGTTTTTCTTTGTTACATTTTAGCAACACGTAAACCGAGAAGGAATGTTTGATAATATGTATGTTGAATACATTTCACTTTTTACTTCCTGCAAAGTTTCAATTCAAAGCATTGACTCATGATTGTGTTTTTCAAGGTTAAAATCCATGTCTGCAATTTGGGTTAATACCATTAGGATTCACTTGTTGGTTTTAGTGTCATTTATTCAATGGTATTCATCTATTACCTTTCAATGAATTCATGCTAGTGGGTCACGTCCCTTTTGAATTTTTATTCCATCTGAACGTGCTTGCTCGGTTGTCTTCCGTTAGTGAATAATTTTTTTTATTTATTCAAACTTTACCACCGTGGGCTATTCTTTCTTTGGGTTAGTTAAGTTTATGTTTCATTACCTTAGTTAAAATATATTCGACTTTTTAATCTTTCTACATTTCCAATTCTCTTACTTGTTTTAGAGATTGTTTGGTCTCAGTGTAGAACTGTTCGATCATCAGTAGGACCATTCGGTTTTCATGCTTTGTTCCTTTATTAGAATATTTTCAATTATGTTCGGTTGTATTCGATTTCTAGTTTTAGTTTTATCCATCTGCATTCGCAAAACTTTTCACAAACCCCCCCCCTTCGTGTCTGACCTGATTCTCGAACCACAGTTTGGTCCTTGAGAGATGACCTAGGAGTCATTTCCTAGATATAATGCATTTCTCATATGCAATCAAATTTGTATGGGCTGCGACACCCATCAAATTTTGGCGCCGTTGTTGGGGACGAATGGTTCGGACGTGACAGCTACCGTCTTGTATAATTAAAATGAAACAAAGTCTCCTCCTAAGCTAAACATGAGCAGCATTCCAGCAAGAAAAGAAATCCATCATGATAAGCCGTGACATCACTTGCTTCCTCCAAAATAATAAAACCCGTACAGTGAAATGAAATGGAATTAAGCTTGAATCAGGGCATCAATTTCTATCTTCAAGTAAAGCTAATAAAAAAAATATCATTCCTTCAATGTCCAATGAAAAACAATGAGCTCCCTTCAAGAAATATCACCCTCCATTCTTTTCAATGACCATGTGATATTCTCCCCCCACTGTAATGTAACAGTATTATTGTGCGTGTGGCGGCTAATATCTTCCAACAATCCTGAGGCTCTCTTTTCTCCTTCGATCATGGCTTGTATTAAAAACAAGGGTTCATGACCTATCACCTGCTGAACCGTGGATCTTTAGATGCACCCCTTTGTTTTCTTTTTTTAACTCACAAGTGCCTTCTTTTTTTTTTTTTCTAAGCCTAGCTGCTTCTTCACTTTGTGCACCCCAATGCTGGACACATGAGAGTATTGTCCACTTCCTACACATCTCTGCATCTGACCCCTGAGCATGTTTCCTTTTAATATGTGCAACACATTTTTTTTCTTTTAAAATAGAAAGGGTCCCTCATGTGCATGTGGCAGCAGCCCTTTATTTTTTTCTCTTATCTCCAAGCAAGA
>NW_014544264.1:266213-267827 GCF_000741045.1 Vigna radiata var. radiata | reverse complement strand
ATTTTGGAAAAATGTTGTTGGGCCCAATTTTATTAGACACTTGTCACTTGGCAACCCTAGGGTTGGGTGGACCCCACCCTAAATTTTAGGACACAAGGCCCCTTAGAAAAATGGCAGCCATCACTTGGGAGACACTTTTTGTTGGTCTCGACAATTGAAGATTAAAAGGAGGGCTACAGTGTTTTTTTCTTACGAGAATATATGGACAGAGTTGCAGCATTTTTGCAGGACTCTCGACTGGAAAAATGGGGATAGACTTAGGTTTTGGTTGAAATGTTTTGCTGGAGATAAAAAAAATGTGACTCTCGCAATCTACTACCGCCACTCATTTTATTTTATTTTTTTTTGGAGACTTTGGCTTTTGGAGGTCTGGAACGTTAATTTGAGGGGAGCATGGATTATGGATGAAACATTTGTTTGGTCACATCAAGCATTGATGGGAGGTTGTGAGTAAGGCATCTACGACCTTCACATGTTGGAAGGTGATGTCCAAAAAGGTTTTCCTTTGTTACATTTTAGCAACACGTAAACCGAGAAGGAATGTTTGATAATATGTATGTTGAATACATTTCACTTTTTACTTCCTGCAAATTTTCAATTTAAAGCATTGACTCATGATTGTGCTTTTCAAGGTTAAAATCCACGTCTGCAATTTGGGTTAATACCATTAGGATTCACTCGTTGGTTTTAGTGTCATTTATTCAATGGTATTTAAATATTACCTTTCAATGAATTCATGCCAGTGGGTCACGCCCCTTTTGAATTTTTATTCCATCTGAACGTGCTTGCTCGGTTCTCTTCTGTTAGTGAATAATTTTTTTTTATTTATTCAAACTTTACCACCGTGGGCTATTCTTTGTTTGGGTTAGTTAAGTTTATGTTTCATTACCTTAGTTAAAATATATTCGGCTTTTTAATCTTTCTACATTTCCAATTCTCTTACTTGTTTTAGAGATTGTTTAGTCTCAGTGTAGAACTGTTCGATCATCAGTAGGACTATTCGATTTTCATGCTTTGTTCATTTATTAGAATATTTTCAATTATGTTCTGTTGTATTCGATTTATAGTTTTAGTTTTATCCATCTGCATTCACAACTTTTCACAACCCCCCCTCTTCGTGTCTGACCTGATTCTCGAACCACAGTTTGGTCCTTGAGAGATGACCTAGGAGTCATTTCCTAGCTATACTGCATTTCTCATATGCAATCAAATTTGTATGGGCTGTGACACCCATCAGAAGCCTACCTGTTTTCTCAACAATTAGGAATAGGCTCTCTTCACCGAGACATTGGGTGTAGGGTAAATTAGAAAGTGGCATTGACACTAATGAAGGAGTTGAATTCGTAGATACATGAGAGTGGATAGGATAAGTCGGAAACCCCAACAACATAATTAATTCATACATCATCATCGTGCGTATTCTTTGGTCAATTGATCAAAACTTGCATGCATATTTACTTTTTGCATTATAAACACTGATTTTTGTTTCTCAAGTCTTACCATTTATATTACTTGATATGATTCGGTACACTTGTCGGAGTCTTAACAAGTTTTTGGCGCCGTTGCCGGGGACTCGTGGTTGAAATATTCTATTCGTGTGATTATTGATTAACT
>NW_014544264.1:262234-264288 GCF_000741045.1 Vigna radiata var. radiata | reverse complement strand
CCGTGAATCACCATGAGAATGGAGGATGTTTGAGGTTATTTTCTTTGCTTTTACTTTGCTTACATGGCACCTTGGGTGAAGCATTCAAAGTATCTTTCATTTGCACATTGGTCTTTGAAGCAACTTTTTGTAGAAGCTCCTTGCTAGCTCACGGCAATTGTGTCTTGGTTTGTGGATTTTATTTTTCTTTGCTGCATGGTTGAAGAGAGAGGACAGTTTTATTGTGTTCGGAATGCACATGTTTAATTTCTTGAGAAATGGTGCACATGGGAAAAGAAGTCAACACATTTTTATGGCTTATTGAAGGAAGAAAAGTGGACTTGGATGCTGGAGGGCTGCACCTCACGGCCATGAGGTTCTATTTGGCCAATTGCACTTTTAAAATTAATTGCTAATTGTCATTTAGTCAAGTAATTTGCTAGGATTAAATTAAGCTTGTTTGTTTCTTTGGTTTTTAATTAATTTAGTTAATAGGTTGAGTTTAATGTGTTTGAATTAGTGTGGAGTTTAATTAATTATTTTTAAGTGTGTTTGTTAATTTGTTTGCAAGAGTATTTGATGTTTGAGTGTTGTCTAAGGTTTTTAATAGTGTTAGTTTAATTACCATGCTAGCTCAAATTAGTTTGTTTGCATCTGTGTCTTTATTGAGTTCTTTAATTTTTGCAAAACCTTTTCAAAACCCCCCCTTCGTGTTAGACTCGATTCTCGAACCGCAAAATTGGTCTTTGGGAGACGACCTAGGGGTCATTCCCTAGCTATACTGCATTTCTCATATGCAATCAAATTTGTATGGGTCGCGACACCCATCAATTACCACAACAATAATGGCAGCAAGAACACTCTCTGTCAATGGCAAAGTTGGAGGACGCCTTTCAACAATTTATGCAAGAGTCCATCTCCGCTCAGAAAAGCAGGGAAGCGGCATTCAAAAGGATGGAGATGTACACTAGTACAAAAACAGCCTATTACGTCGGTTATATTTGGCCTTTAACGATGCATTGTCTAGCGACGTTATAACGGGTGGCGTAAATTTACGTCAAATATTACACTGTGACGTTAATCGAACTCATTTACGTCGAGTACAAAGGTAATTAACGTACAGTTAACGTCTTTAATGTACAACGACGTTAAGGTACGTCCTATAGAATAAAGTTTGACGTCCAATATTTGAATAAATATTTAATTTTAAAGAAATATTTTTCGTCATGAGTGATGAGTCACCATTCTTCACTATACACTTACCTTTCCACACCATATTTTGTTAATGAATTGTGTTTAATTCTCCATTCTTATCTCATTTTCACTATTTGGGCTGAATTTCTAGACTAATTCTTATTTGGATGAATTTGAATTATTTGGGCTTATTTATTTCAATCATTTCGTGCACGACAATTACTGTTGAGAGGTTGAGAAAGAGTCCATAGAAGGTGACCGAACGGTTTGCTGAAGTTGAACCGAACGGTCTGTGGAGACTATACCGAACGGTTTGTTCAAGGGCCAGAGGAACGCAACAACAGTGTTGGAAGAACATTCTTGGACTTCAAGAGGGTGGCCACGTCAATAGTGTAGCTCAATTTCGTTTTAGTAGGGCATTGGGTCATAGTTTAGGACTTTGGGCCATTGTTGGCAAAAATATGAAGCCCAATTTTGTAAGACATGTTAACGGATTGGCAAGCGTACCAAATCGTATCAAGTAATAATAAATGGTAAGTCCAAGTACCGTTTTCCCAAGAGACTCGAAAGGCCTTATCGTTCGCTTGAATTAAAATATTAAGACTTGAAAATAAAAATTAATAAATTTGATGGGAGAATAAAATATAAACAAGCAAAAGAGATTGATTCAAATGACAAGAAGAAGACAATGAATGAATGGAGTTGTTGGGGGTTTACAATTTCATCTAATCCGCTCTCTCTTATTTACTCCTCTTGAATTATTAGCTTGATTAATTAATTGTCATGCAACTTTCTTAGCCTACCCTTAACCCGATCCCTCGGCAAAAAGAGCCTAATACTAATTACTGGCTTACTATCCCTAGCCTCCCCTAGCAATTAAT
>NW_014544264.1:259358-261064 GCF_000741045.1 Vigna radiata var. radiata | reverse complement strand
TGGTCTAAAATGACATACGAAAATAACTGTTTTTCAACCTTCATCAGGAAACATGGCACCACCTAGGGTTTACTTTTAAGGTGGACCCCACCCATTTTAGAGGGACCATGGCCTTGCTTTAAGTGTGCAACCGTCACAAACTCTGACTTATCATTCTTGGCTGGAGCGTTTTTGGCATGGAAATTTTCTTGGAACAATGTTTATGGTGATGGGCATTGGATGAATGTTTCTTTTATTATAGTGCAGCGTTGTTATGTGCACTTTATATTTCATAAATTATAATGTTGCTTTAAATTTCCCTTTGAATGCTCGCTGCTTCCATTTTTTTTTTTTCGGTGCCTTGATTTCATTTGGGGGCTTCCTTTGAATACTTTGTTTTTATGGAGCTTTTGAACATTGCTGACAACACTTTTGCTTTGGATATGTTTCTCGTTCCTTTGGTTCTAGGACACCGTTTTTCATTTGCTTGAAGTGGTGAATCCACCTTTTTCATTTATTAGAAGAAGAAGCTGATGGTGCATTTTGGGAGGTGGGCTGCCAGCCACACTTTTCTTTTCATTGAATGTTAGCAACTTTTCTTTTGGAATGAAGGTGATTAGATGGAAGAGCATAGGTGCAGTACGGTCACAAGTTATTGGGAAGCACAAGGTTGCAATTTTTAATTCAATTGGAATAGCCTAAAGAAATTTTAGTTTGTTTATTATTCACGCACCTTTTGTTTACACCGTTGCCATTATTTCTCTTGCTTAGAATATTTCAATTTATATGTTGCATTGTTTTTGATCTACTTAAATTAGTGTTGCATCTTTATAGTTTTAATTATGTTTGGATATTTTTCTCTTGTAGTGTTAGGTTTTGATAGGTTTGCTCCAGATCTGCACGGAATCTGTCAGGCGAGATGAAGCTGAGACAATGGAATAGTAGTCCTGATGCGGAAAACAGTGTGATGTAGTGACAGTGTGAGAGATTGAATCGATGGTGGAGTGAAGAGCTTGATGCAGCGGAAGCTAGCTCAGAAAGTCTTCTAGAAGAAGAAAGCTAGGTGGAGGAGAGGAAGAAGCTCGGTGTGTGACTTTGGACAGAGTTCCCGTGGTGGACAAAGATCAACAGCAGATAAATGATTTCTCATATATTTCCAAAGTATTTTACAATGTGAGGGAAGATGATATTTATAGATCTATCTCCCTCACGGTGCTGAAGCTTGCCGCCAATCACAAATCCTTTTACACGTGGAATCCTATGCTAAATGTGCTGAAAACTATAAGTTTCTAGAATTGCACGTGAAAAATTAGGCAGTTACAGTGTGTTGAAATGAGGATGACATGTGTTTCATGATACCAAAACAATGCAAAATAAGCATAAAATTGCTAAAAACAACTTTTGACTCTCTCGAGACTCATTTATTGAGTTTTGCTTGATTCGAAGCTCGTTCCAAGTAGTAAAGGGTGTAATTTGGTCCAAATTGACATATGAAAATCACTGTTTTTCAACCTTCATCAACACCCCAAACTTAGAATTTTGCTTGTCCTCAAGCAAAACAAAACAAAGCAACAAACAAAACAAAACTTGGCTTTACATTGTTTCATCCAATGCCTCAAAAATCCCAAGGTACATGAAAAAATCACTCAAATGAATATCCTTAGTGAAATCCAAAATAAGATGCATGCATGCTTTCAATCCAGAGATTGCACAATAGATGTTATACA
>NW_014544264.1:255576-259238 GCF_000741045.1 Vigna radiata var. radiata | reverse complement strand
TTCCTCACCAATCTCTCTCATTCCCAACTTTTCCCTTTTCTTTTTCTTTTGCATTGAGCTCTTCTTCATGCTTTTCTTCTTTTCTTTTCTTTTTCTCATGAATTTTTCTTTTCACAACATTTGAGCTCAATGCTTTTCACTTGCTTTTTCAACTTTCCCCCAACAACCCCAAACTTGAACCTTTTTATCAAATACAATTAAGCTCATCCCAACTAAAGGTAAAGAATTTCAAAACAAGGGTTCACATACTGTTTAAGGCTAAGGTTCAAAAAGGGTAAGATATTTTTAAGCATTTTGGGTGAAAATTTAGCTAGAGAAGGGTTTTCAAAAAATGGCCTTGATCATATGACATTCACATGTAATTCAATCGATCATCAAGATTAAGGCAATATGATCCATGTTTTTCCTGTGAACAATACATGCAACAATAAAAACTCTGGAGCTCAAAATCTCACACACATGCTTCCTCACACACAATTCATTCATACACCATGCCTAACATCATGACCACAATCATAAATTCATCACCCATCTATTTCTTGGATATCATCATGCATTACAACTCAATTCTCTTTCACATCAAATAATCATCAAATAGAACCATCATGCACATAAGTTAGTTGAACATTTTCAAAACAAGTAATAAAGCCAAGAATACACACCAAAATTAAAACTCAACCTATTCTAGGAATTTAAAATGCAAAAGTGTAAGAAGAAATTCTAGGTTGCCTCCTAGTAGCGCTTGTTTAACGTCACGAGCCTGACCCAAACCTGGTTGGCGCTCGTCAGTAAGTGCACTTTCTTCCACCACCCATCAGTAGGTGTACCATCCGGATATCCATCAATGGATACCAAAAAAGTTTAGCATCCCTCAGTAGATGCTACCCAAAAATTGTTCAGAAAATTCAAAAAGTACAAGTTCCAAAGAAAATAAAACCAAAAACCGAAAAAAGAAAATTGTTCCTAAAAATACAAAATTTTATTCCCAACAAGTTCAACCCTTCTTCTTCACATTGGAATCTCCATCATCCCACCAGTTCACTTTTCTTCGGTCCACCTTTTTGGTCACTTTTGAATATGGTCTTTGAATCTCCACCGTTCCTTTTTCCTTCAACTCCTTTATTATCCATGGCTTCTTTTTAAACCTCACTTTGCTCCCTGGTAGGAATGGATCTTCTTTCACCTTTGGGTGAATGGTTCTCCTCCCTTTATTTTCAGGCACCTACAAAACACAACAACTGTCAAAATAATCATTACCTGTTATGCTTTCTTCTTGTTCTTCATTCACCTATGACTTCTCAAATGTTGTTCTTTTCACTGTCTTAATCTCATGCCCTTCACAGCCAGTATAGAGAAATAGATAATTCAAATCTCTCATCATTATTCTTCCATTATGAATATCAATAAAAATCTTTGATGTTTCCATGAAAGGTCGCCCAAAAATCACAGGATGCTCATCCTCTGGTTTAACATCCATGACAATGAAATCTGCTAAAAACTCAAGACAGTCTACTCGCACAACAACATCTTCCACCATTCCTACTGGCCTTTTTTTAGAACCGTCTGCCATTGTTATCGTCAACTCAGAGGGTTTCAACACAAGTCGACCGATTTCCTTCAAAAGTTTCGTGGGTATCAAGTTGATGCTCGATCCAGAATCTATCATAGCTTCCCCATCCCAATCATTCAGGGAACATAACAGTGTTAAACACCCTGGATCTTTAGCCTTAGGAGGATAATTACTCTTTTGTGGGTGAACGACAAGATCCTCTTCTTCATCAGTAAGCTCCATTTCATCCTCCTTGTTACTTTTGATTCTTTCTAAATGGGGAGGACTCTGCTCATTTTCTAAAGGTGACACCGTCACTTCACCAACTTCTTTTTCCTTATAATTTTCCCCTCCTTCATCTTCATTGCTCATGGGTTCAAAGAATTCACCCATTAACGTTTCTTCTTCTTCACTACTAACCACATGGAATGGTTTAATATCTTCCTTCTAACCATCTTGACTGTCTTCGTCCCAACCACTCTGGCTTGTCATAATCTTGCATTCCCTCTTAGGGTTAGCCTCAATGCTGGCCCTAAACTGGTTATTCTCTGTAATTTCTATCCTTGTTGCCAGCTGCCCAATCTGTGACTCCAGTGATTTAAATTTGGCCTGATTGTTATTCACTTGCTACTCATATCTTTTGTAGAAGTCATCAAATCGATTACTCAGGGCCCTGACAGACTCAGTCAAATTACTTACTTGCTGCCACAGAGGTAACGGTTATTGCTGTCGGAAGTTTCCTCCTTGTCCGGAAGAAGCATTTTGGCCTTGCCCAATACTTGGATGATTTTTCCAACCTTGGTTAGAGTTACCTTGGTTGAAATTTCCCTGTTTGTACAGATATTGGGCCCCCATATAATTTACATCTTGCTACATTTCCTCTGTAAAAGCACATTGACCATTAATATGATCACCACCACATGAATCGCAAAGTTGTTGTGCTTGGGAAATATTTCTAAGACCTCGAGGAAGTTTAGAGACGACCTTCAGCAACTTGTCCAATTTCTAACTAAGAAGGTGATTATGTGCTGCTGCAGCATCTTCAGTGGGAAGATGTAGGAGTCCTCCTTTTTGTGTGCCCCTCTCACTCTGCGCCACTTCATTTAGAGCCGTCTCTTCAATTAAGTTGTGCGCCTCATCTGCTGTTTTTCTATTAATACTGCCTCCAGCCGAGGCATCTATCATCATTTTGGTCTGAGCGCGCAAACCTCCAAGGAACGCAAACAAGTATGAAGCTTTATCAAACCCATGAACTGGGGTTGCTCTCAACAATCCTTTGAATATATCCCATGCTTGCCCAAGTGATTCCTCCATGCCTTGTTTGAATGAAGAGATTTCCAACTTCCCTTGATTGATCTTTGGAGGGGGGAAGAATTTAGTAATAAACTGCTGGACCACCGCTTCCCACGGTCTAAATGTTCCCTCCGGGAAAGAATTCAACCAGTCTTTAGCGTTTCCTCCAAGAGAGAAAGGAAACAAACTAAGTTTGACTCTGTCGTCCGTCACTCCAGTTATCTTCATTGTGTTGCAAATTTCTCCAAAGACTGTCAAATGCTTGTAAGGATTTTCATTTGACAACCCATGGAATTGGTTGTTCTGGACTAACTGGATAAGTGCCGGACTCATCACCATGTTGGTTGTATTGTCTGTTGGCACTACAATGTTGTTGAAATTTAAGGGGCCAACTGTATTAGCTGCATCCCCTAGAGTGCGTCTAGGAGGAGGTTGATTGGCCATCTCCTCAAGATTTGGTTCAACAATCTCAGGTGGAGTCCCTTCTGGAGAAAGAGATCTTTCACAAAAAGGGCTTCTCTTCCTCCTCTCGTATGGTAGACCTTCTAGCAAAGGTTGTTGGTTTTTCCTGCTTCTAGTATGTATTGTCTCCTGCATGCACAAGAAACACACCCTAAAAGCACTTTTAAAGAAAATAAGACAAAACGCAATAAAAGAAAAAAAAAACAAAAATAATTACAATCAAGTCAAACTCAATCAATTCACACTACTAGAAAAATAAACCTCGAGTCCCCGGCAACGGCGCCAAAAACTTGTTGACGGATTGGCAAGTGTACCAAATCGTACAAGTAATATAAATGGTAAGACCAAGTATCGTTTT
>NW_014544264.1:251452-255312 GCF_000741045.1 Vigna radiata var. radiata | reverse complement strand
ATAAGACTTGAGAACTTAAAATTTATAAATTGGGTTTGAGAGCAAAACTATTAACATGCAAAATAAATGTTGATTCAATTNACAAGTGAAAACAATNGATGGATGNATGNTGTTGGGTACTAACAATTTCATCTATTCCACTCTCTCTTACATACTACCCTTGATTATTAGATTGATTCAATTGTTATGCGACTTTCTTAGCCTCCACTTAACCTGATCCCTCGGTGAAAAGGGCCTAATATTAACTACTGGCTTGCTATCCCTAGCCTCCCCTAGTAATTAATACCGCATTATAAACAGAAGTTAGCGCAATTGATCGTCCTACCCCTATCTCTAGGTGGTATTGCAAAATCAAGAGATTACTCAACAGTTCATGTCATTACTACACGTCCCCATGTCAATAACGACAAACAACAATATACCGAATGAGTTAAACGGTAAAAGCCTTAAGCATAGATGATAACCCAACAATAATCAATCAAAGCATATAGAGACCATATAAATAATCAATAGTTTCAATAAGAGAGAGTATCAAAAGATTACATTGAATTCCCCGACAACAATAGGGTTTAGTTCACCATAGGCATGGTGAAACTAGATGAAAAATGGAAGAGCAAACCCTAAAAAAGATGAAAAGGAGCCTAAGCATCCAAGAGATCCTCTCAAGAGAGCAAAATTAGCTCTGGCCGTCTTCCCCTGTCAAAAGAATGACTCTGAATTCGTAGTAGGGGTACTTATAGGTGAGGAACGCGTCAAAATCAGGCCCAAGTCCAGCGTGCTACCGCTGGGCGGTTTAAGTGTGCCGCTTGGCAGTTTGCCACAACCTGCCGCCACCACCAGATGGTTTCCCATGCCAACGCCCAGCGGCAATCGCCAGCGCCCGGCGGTTTCTCTCAGCGTGAAATGTTGCCTACTCCTCGTCCTGGACCGCCCGGCGGTTTAAGTGTGCCGCTGGGCGGTACGTCGACTCTTCAAAACTCAACTTTTCTGCTCTTTTCTTGAGTCAACGACTTGTATCTTCAACTCCATTCTTACTTTTCTCAAATTAGCTACAAAACAATGCAAAATAAGCATAAAATCGCTAAAAAAAACTTTTGACTCTCTCCAGACTCATTTATTGAGTTTTGCTTGATTCTAAGCTCGTTCCTAGTAGTAAAGGGTGTAATTTGGTCCAAATTGACATATGAAAATCACTGCTTTTCAACCTTCATCAAGAAGCTCGGTGTGTGACTTTGGACAGAGTTCCCGTGCTGGACAAAGATCAAGAGGAGAAGAAATGATTTCTCATATATTTCCAAAGTATTTCACAATGTGAGGGAAGATGATATTTATAGATCTATCTCCCTCACGGTGCTGAAGCTTGCCACCAATCACAAATCCGTTTACACGTGGAATCCTATGCTAAATGTGCTGAAAACTATAAGTTTCTAGAATTGCACGTGAAAAATGAGGCAGTTGCAGTGTGTTGAAATGAGGATGAGATGTGTTTCATGATACCACCCCTTTCCTTGCTAAGCTCACCCTCTTCTTGTGTAAATGACCTCTTTGTCCTTCTTCTTGGTTTTGGTTTAGTGGGCTTTATTTATTGGGCTTAGGCCCAAGTCATCAGGTTTAGCATCGTCTTTTAATTTAATGTTGTTTAGTATGTTTGGTAGTGTTAATTTAGCTGTCATGTTAGCTTAGGTTATTCAGGTTAGTCATTAATAAAATTGCATTGTTTCCTTGAGATTCCCGGACTGTGATTGTGTATGCCACTCTGACTTGGTTAATGTGAATTCTATTTTCGCACTTGCAATTGGGTATACGCTTAGTTGTCCAGTTGGTGTTTAGTCTTCGCTTAGTTGATGAAACTCCATGGTGCAAATTGGATTACATGTTAACATTGTGTTCACTTAGTTCACTTTTATGAAAACATAATTAGCCTTCGCTTAGTTGGTTAATTGTGTTGGATTAGAGGTTAGAGTAGCTCCTTTATTATGTTAATCTGTGATTGGAAGCATAGTGATTGAGTTAATGACCGACCATTTTCATTTTGTCTTTGAACTAGTTTAATTACATATGAGTTTGCATCTTTGTTTGCATTAGTGTCTGAATTTAGTTCTTTTGCATTCACAAAACTTACACAACCCCCACCCCACTTCTTCTCTGACCTAATTCTCGAACCACATTTGGTCCTTGAGAGATGACCTAGGAGTCACTTCCTAGTCTATACTGCATTCTTTTATGCACATTAAATTTTGCATGGGGTGCGACACTCACCAAAATTTTGGCGTCGTTGCCGGGGACCAACGATTCGGTTTTAGGTCTTTTGTTGTGTTAGTGTGTGTTGTCTTGTCTTGTGTTGTGAGTGTGATGTTTCGTTTTGTGTGTTCGTCATTTTGTGTTGCATTAAGGTAGCTTTAGTTGCATATTTTCATTGCATTCTTCTTTTCCCCCTTCTTTCCCATGTCTACCTATTTTGGTTATGTGGATATTACTTCTTCTACCTGTGTCTATGATTATGATTCTCCTTCCGGATCTAACTCTGATATTGCTTCTCATGCATATTCTTTTGACTTTTATGTTGAGAACAATATGACTCATCCTCTCATTCTTGAGAGTGCTCCTAGAGAGCCAGCTTCACTTAATGAGGATGATGTTCATTGCGTTCTCACCTCTGGACTGATACATTTGCTGCCTAAGTTTCATGGTTTTGCAGGTGAATGCCCACATAAACATTTGGAGGAGTTCCACACTATTTGCTCTTCAATGAAACCTCCTCATGTCCCTGATGATCACATGTTTTTAAGGGCATTTCCGTATTCATTACAAGGCGCAGCAAGGGATTGGCTTTATGGTCTTCCTCCAGGATCCATCACTTCTTTGGAAGATCTTAAGCATATGTTCTTGGATGAATTCTTCCCTGCTCAGTATGGTTACAGTAACGATCCTAGATGGAATGACCCTAGCTTGGGATTTATGATGCTCCACAACAATATCAATCATTCCAAACTCCTTGTATGCCTTCTTTACCGGTCCATGAACCACAGCAGTTGCAACTTCATAAGCATGCCCAATTAGCTCCTCACCCATCCACTACTTCTGAGCCTACATTGAAGGAGTTATTGAGGAAGATGACTATTCAGAACATTCAGTTCCAGCAAGAGACCAAAGCTTCCATTCAGAGTTTGACTAATCAGATGGGGTAGATGGCCACTCAGCTCATTGAGGAACAGTCTTATGTTTCAGAGGAATCACCATTTCAGGTTGTTCAGCTTCCAGATGATGTTGATGCCATCCACATAGGAGATGGGGAGCAGAGTCATGAGTCTACTATTGTGCCACCTACTTTCCCATCCTTCTATGTCCCTACTGTTGCACCTAAGGAGACTGATGAAAAATAGGAGGACCAGGCAGATATGAGCAACACTTTTGAGATAGGTAGACCACTTTCACCTTCCACCACTCTACCAACCTTCAGGAACGTGGAGGTAAACATTGTTAAGTCCCTGACAAGTGTACCAGATCGTTATCAAGTAATATAAACGGGTAAGTCTAAGTATCATTTTCCCAAAGGACTCTTAGGCCTTAACTTCCATGTAACCTAATCGCGTAAGACTTGAGAAGAGAATTAATTTGGTGGTTATATGCAAAGAACAAAACTAAACATGCAATGTAGTTGATTCAATTGTTTTTGAGAAACTATGGATGAATGGTGTTGTTGGGGTTTACAATTTCATCTTATTCACACTCATATATCTACTCTTCTTATTTACTTTACTTATTTATCTAATTGTCATGCACACTTTCTTATTTACCCTTAACCCAATCCCTTGGTGAAAAGAGCCTATTATTAATTACCGGCTTGTTATCCCTAGCCT
>NW_014544264.1:249512-250982 GCF_000741045.1 Vigna radiata var. radiata | reverse complement strand
ATGAGAACCCAACAATTGATAAACAAGTATATGACAAGCATATGAAATAAATAAGAATTTTAATATATGAGAGTTTCAAAAGATTACATTGTTCCCCAACAACAAAGGGTTTAGTTCACCATAATCATGGGGAAAACTAGATGAAAATAATGAAAGAGTGGAAGAAATAACCCTAAACATGGTTGAATGGAGCCTAAGCATCCAAGGAACCTCCTCCAAGGTGTGGAATAGCTCTAGACATTTCTCTCTGCCAAAAGAATCCCCTTCTAATTTGCACTGGGGCTATATATAAGCCCAAAAAGATAACAGATAGATTACAGAAAGATTTATAGAATCTAGCTAAAAAAACAGACAACCGCCCAGGCGCCTAAATTCATCTCTCAGCGGTTTGCCTTGTGCCTCTTTGACCGCTCAGCGGTCAGTTTTGCCGTTGAGCGGTTTCCATCTAATCACTCTGAGCGCTCAGCGGACCATTCGGGCGTTCAGCGGCTTGCTTGACCCTTCTTTTCATCATTTTTCTCCTTCTTTCATGGGTCTAAGTCCACCTTACTTCACTTCCATCTTTATTTCATCTAAAAACCCTACAAAACAATGCAAAACAAGCATAATATCTCTAAAACCAACTTTTGACTCTCAAGAGACTCAACTAAGTGTTTTACTTGATTTAAAGCTCATTCTAAGTCACAAAGTGTGTGTTTTACTATCAAATTTAAGCATGAAAATAACGGTTTTTAGACCGTTATCACAACACCAAACTTAGAACTTTGCTTGTCCTCAAGCAAACAAGACAAAACNNNGCTTTNNACTTNTTCATCAAATANTTCANACTTTTCAAAACTCCTTTTTCTCATGACAAGTTATCATACAATTCAGATTTTAGTGGAATCCTACAAAGATGTATGCTTGCTTCCAATCCAAATTAGTTCACATAATCAATCTTTTTCCAACAGATGTTTCATTCTTGAATGATTAATCAATTAAACATAGATGTAAACATGGATTTAACAATTCTCACCAAGCAAGTGTTTCACTCAATCACTCAAGTGTTTAGGAGGTCACTCTACTCTCTACTGTTCACATATCACATAAAACAATATTGTCATTCATCTAAAACAATCAAAATCTTCACATGCAAATGTCATCACAAGGACTTTTTCCAAGGCTTGTATTGTGGTTGGGCTATCAAGAAAATTGATTTTTCTGGAATACAAAATCTTTGAGTTAAGAGAGTTTAAATCATCATTCAAAGTTCAAGCGCACTCTCTTTTTAAACCAATCTCACTTATTCCCAATTTTTCCCCTTTTTCATTCTACATTGAGTTCACTTTACATTATTTATCTCTTTTCTTTTCTTTCTTTTTCTTTTCACATGCATTTTTCTTTTTCATCTTTTGAACTCAATGCTTTCCTTTTTCTTTTGCCTTTCACTTTCCCCATTCAACCCCAAACTTGAACCTTTTCAACACATAA
>NW_014544264.1:243755-247442 GCF_000741045.1 Vigna radiata var. radiata | reverse complement strand
CTTATCAAATTTGGCGTCGTTGCCGAGGAACTACGGTAAGTATTTTGAATATTTGATTCTCATTTTTATATTTAATTTTTCATTTGTTTTTATTTTTTTTTTATTTTTTTTTCCTAACGCAAATACATTTAATTTAGTTTGAGTTATTTTGTAGNATTTAGTTATTCTTTAGAAAAACTCTTTGTTCTTGCTTTAATTAAGAATTTCTCTTGAGAAACACTTGAAGCTAGTTTGAATATACTCTGGCTAGGAAAGACTTGGTACTTAAGTTGTCCATTGTGACGCACCTCTCTTTCTTGGGAGTGGACCCAAACAAAGTATTTCTCATATCTCATTTGGAATCTTTTTCTTAAGCAAGAACGAAAGAACAAAAAAAAAAGTCAAAAACAGAGAAACAACTTCAAGCATATTCTTAGTGCATGACCAGAGCTAACCCGGGAGAATTCTATCAAATCAACCCGGAAGTTGAAAGGAATTTGCGTAAGGTGCGGAGAAATTTGAAGTTTGTGTGTTCTGCTGAGGGAACACTTCCTACATCTGAAGCCACACCACTTTTATCATCTCCAGTCACGAACATACCATCCATTCCCTTACCTGATCCTAACCCAAACAGAATGGCACAGAGAACCATTAGACAGTTAGCCACCTCCCACAATACAGTTACCCAAAGTAACATTGAATACCCTAATGAGGAGTGGGAGTTGAGACTTGACCTGCTAAATGCCTTACCGAAGTTCAATGGGTTATCAAGGGAGAATCCACACAAACACTTGAGACAATTCCACATGCTGTACGAAAATTTCAGATCTCCCATGATCACAATAGAAAGCCTGAAGATGAGAGCTTTTCCTTTTACTCTTCAAGGAGCGGCTCAAGATTGGTGGTATTATCTCTCTGCACGGATTACAAATTGGGAAACCATTAAAAGACTATTTCTTGAAAAGTATTTTCTTGCATCTACACTATCTGCCATCCGAAGAGAAATTCAAGATATAAGACAGAGAGACAGAGAGAATCTCAGTGAATATTGGGAAAGATTCAAGAAACTTTGTGCTTCATGCCCTCAGCTCAAAATGGAAGACTTCATTCTAAGCTTTTATGAAGGCTTAAGTCCAACTGATAGGTCATGGGCAAATGCTGCAAGCGGAGGATATTTCTTGTATAGGTCACCAGAAGATGGGATAGATCTAATAGAACGGAAGGCAGTAGATAATCAGCAATATGGAACAAGAGAAAATTCAGAAACTTTGTTGAAAGGAGTACATGAAATTCAAAATGGTGTAGTTGATGGAAGGAGGATAGATGAAAGATTGAATAATTTAGAAAGCAAACTCGACAAGATTGCAAGTATGTTTAAAACCTCCACTCCACAAATTGCTAAGAAGTGTGGAATTTGCATTTCAACCGATCACTACACTGATGAATGTCCTAGCTTGATGGAAACTACTGTGGAAAACTCATCCCAAGCTTTTGCTGCGAACACATTTGGAGGAAATAGACCATACCAGAATTATCATGATTCATCCTCCAATAGGTATCAACAGAACATGCAACCTTATGTTCCACTTCAACAAAGGCAACCTTATGTTCCACCTCAACAAAGGCAGCAATCTCAACCCGAAATATCACTGCAAGATTTCATGAAAACAATGCTTGAGCAAAATTCTGAAATCAAGAAATCAATTACAGAGTTGACTCAGAGGGTGGATAAGTTAGAGACTAAAGAATCAAACAAACTGCCTGCACAAACAGTGATCAACCCGAGGAATGTAAATGCTATAACTTTGAGAACGGGTAAGCAAGTAGAAGGCCCTAAAGGAGTCCAAGAGGATGAAGACAAGGAAGAAGAAGAAGCACAAATTGATGACAATAGAGGACCAAATGAACCATCACCTGAGACTACCACTGAAAAATCCAGGTTAGTATCCTCTAATTCTTCTTCTAAAAATTCTTCTTCATCTTATTCTGCACCTCCTCCATATCCCAATCGGCTGAAGCCGAGAAACAAAAAAATTGAGGAATTAGACCAAGAGATCTTGAATATTTTCAAAAAGGTGGAGATCAACATTCCCTTGCTAGATGCTGTTAAACAAATCCCTAAATACGCCAAGTTTTTAAAAGGACTTTGCACAAAATAAAAGGCGCATTGGGGATAATGAGGTTGTGAATTTGGGAAGGAATGTGTCAAGCTTGGTTAAGAAGCATATTGAAATACCGCAAAAATGCAAAGATCCAGGTATGTTTTCTGTTCCTTGTGTTATTGGAAATTCAAAGTTTGACAATGCCATGTTAGATTTAGGAGCTTCCATTAATGTAATGCCTTCATCAGTGTTTACTTCTCTATCTCTGGGACCTCTTAAGACTACTGGTGTGGTGATTCAACTAGCCAACCGTAGCATAGTTAACCCTGCAGGTGTACTCGAGGACGTGCTTGTCCGAGTAGACAAGTTAATTTTTCCTGCAGATTTCTATATCTTGGACATGAAGGATGAAGAAGGAATCAAGTCATCAACTATTATCTTGGGAAGACCTTTCATATGACAGCACGAACCAAGATAGATGTGCATGCAGGAACACCAACCATGGAGATAGGAGATGAGAAGGTGCATTTTAACGTGTTGGAAGCCATGAAGCACCCAATTGAAGAGCATTCACTGTTTTGTATTGATTTATTAAGTGAAATTGTAAATAATTTTCTGTTAGTTTTTTAGATGTATTTTTAACTTTTTCTCCATCTATGGACTTTTCTTTTTCAAAAATGTCGTGTCTAATTTTGGACGACGAAGAAAACTGTAAAGTAGGTGATATTGAGGACGCGGTGTCAACATATGATACCTCTGTGACGTCCGAGTGTGATGCTGAGGTGGCTGAAATTACCTTAGGCAGTAAGATATTGCCATCTGTGGTACAACCACCCGTTTTGGAGTTGAAACCTTTACCATCCCATTTGAAATATGCTTATCTTGAGAGGGATGGGAAACTCCCTGTTATTATATCTGCGTTGCTTTTTGATGAACAGGAAAAACAACTATTACAGGTTATCAGAGACCACAAGAAAGCAATAGGCTGGACATTGGCAGATATTCCTGGTATTAGTCCTTCTTTTTGCATGCACAAAATACTTTTGGAGGAGGATGCTAAGCCAGTGAGACAACCTTAGAGAAGACTGAATCCTCAACTGATGGAGGTTGTCAAGAAAGAGGTCACCAAGTTGCTACAAGCAGGTATTATCTATCCAATTTCTGACAGCACTTGGGTGAGCCCTGTACATGTGGTTCCCAAGAAATCTGGAATCATAGTGGTAAAAAACGAGAAGGATGAGTTGATTCCTACTCGCATTCAGAATAGTTGGAGGGTTTGTATTGACTACAGGAGATTGAACCAAGTCACTCGAAAGGACCACTTTCCTTTACCATTCATGGATCAGATGCTAGACCGTTTGGCAGGTAAGTCACATTATTGTTTTCTAGATGTATTCTCTGGGTATTTTCAAATCTGAATAGCCCCGGAGGACCAACATAAGACTACCTTCACTTGTCCTTTTGGTACATATGCTTATCGGAAAATGCCATTTGGTCTATGCAACGCTCCTGGTACATTTCAGCGATGTATGTTGAGTATTTTTACAGATTTATTGGAGCATTGTATTGAGGTTTTCATGGATGATTTTAGTGTGTATGGTTCATC
>NW_014544264.1:238468-243715 GCF_000741045.1 Vigna radiata var. radiata | reverse complement strand
ATGATTTTAGTGTGTATGGTTCATCTTTTGAAAATTGTTTAGCTAACCTTGCAAGAGTTTTGCAGAGATGTGAGGAAACTAACCTTGTCTTGAATTTTGAAAAGTGTCACTTTATGGTGGAACAAGGTATAGTTTTGGGTCATGTTGTTTCCAGGAATGGTATATCTGTAGACCGTGCTAAAATTGATGTTATTTCACAATTTCCTTACCCCTCTTCTGTACGAGAGGTTCAATCTTTTCTTGGTCATGCAGGGTTTTACAGGAGGTTTATACAGGACTTTAGCAAGATAGCCAATCCTCTCTCCAACTTACTTCAGAAGGATGTACCATTTGACTTTAGAGAGAAGTGCAAAGCCACCTTTAATTCCTTGAAAAGGGCACTCACTACCACTCCCATTATCCAACCACCTGATTGGACATTGCCATTCGAGTTGATGTGTGATGCATCAAACTTTGCAGTGGGAGNAGTACTTGCACAAAGAGATGAGAAGCAACCACATGTGATATATTATGCTTCCCGGACATTGGACACTGCACAGGCAAATTATACCACAACTGAAAAGAAATTACTAGCTGTTGTATTTGCCTTGGATAAATTTAGATCGTACATACTTGGATCCAATGTAATTGTTTATACAGATCATGCTGCATTGAAATTCCTTCTGAAGAAAGCAGATTCCAAACCAAGGTTGATCAGATGGATGCTATTGCTCCAAGAGTTTGATATTGAGATTAGGGACAAAAGTGGAGCCCATAACCTAGTAGCAGACCATCTCAGTAGAATTGAAAAAGAAGAAGATGAAATTCCTATTCAAGATGACTTTCCTGATGAAGTTCTATTGGCATTGTCTTCTGTAAAAGGCATGTATCCTGAACCTTGGTTTGCTAACATTGTTAACTATTTGGCTGTTTCAGCTATTACTCCATCCTACTCAAAATCTGAGAAGGCCAAATTGAAAAGTGAAGCGAAGTACTATGTATAGGATGAACCATTCTTAGGGCGCATTGGTAGTGACCAAGTCGTGAGGAGGTGTGTTCCTGACATAGAGATACCTTATGTGCTTGAATTTTGTCATTCATCACCTTTTGGAGGACACTATGGCACGCAAAGGACAGGTAGGAAAGTGTTGGATTGTGGATTATATTGGCCTACCATCTTTAAAGATGCACGAAGGACATATGAAAATTGTGAGCAATGTTAGAGGGCAGCTAGATCCATCACCAGAAGGGAAGAGATGCCTCAACAACCCATGTTGTATTGTGAGGTATTTGATATNTGGGGTATTGATTTCATGGGTCCTTTTCCTTCCTCTTCTGGGTTTTCTTATATTTTACTTGTTGTAGACTATGTCTCCAAATGGGTGGAAGCCATAGCTACAAGGACTAATGATGCTCGAGTTGTTATGAGTTTTGTTAGGTCGAACATTTTCTGTAGGTTTGGAATACCACGAGCCATCGTTAGTGATCAGGGGACCCACTTTTGCAACAAGTTGTTAGAAAATATTTTGAAAAAGTACGGGGTGACACATCGCATTGCTACACCATATCACCCCCAAACTAATGGACAAGCTGAGGTCTCTAGCAGAGAAATCAAGAAGATATTGCAAAAGTTGGTGAACCCGAATACGAAGGATTGGGCTGCACGATTGAATGATGCACTTTGGGCACATCGGACGACTTACAAAGCGCCAATAGGCATGTCACCTTTCAGAGTTGTTTTTGGAAAGGCTTGCCGTCTACCTGTGGAGATTCAACACCGTGCCTATTGGGCTGTGAAAGCTTGTAATCTGGACATGGATGGAGCAGGGAAAGAGCGGACGCTCCAATTGCAAGAACTAGAGGAGATTAGGCTCACAGCCTATGAAAATTCCAAGTTTTACAAAGAGAAAACCAAGAAATTCCATGACCAAAAGCTTATAACCAAAAAGGACTTCAACATAGGTCAAAAGGTGTTACTGTACAAGTTCAGGGTAAGGCCTATGAGTGGTAAGTTACGCTCCAAATGGGAAGGTCCATTCATTGTAACACAAGGATTTCCCTATGGAGCAGTGGAGATCAAGGAAGAATCTTCTGACATAATCTTCAAGGTAAATGGTCATCGTCTGCGTACNTTCAAAGAAAATCAAGACATGTTGAACAAGACGATGGATGGAGTGAATTTGATCACTCCAACACTCCTTGCACCATGAAGGAGGTAAGTTCCCTCATACTTTTCCTTTGCATTTTACATGAAAGGTATACGTTGAGGACAGTGCATAGTTTAGATGTGGGGGTGTGGGGAAGCAATTTGATTTGTTCCCTATTTCATTTTTCTTTTCTTCTTTTCTTCTTTTCTATATTCTTTAATAAATATTTGCAATGGATTTGAGAGTCTGAATAGTAACTGGGATGATCATATATAAAAAATAGAGTCATGTTGATAGGAATGGATTGCTTTTATGATTTGCTAATTGAGTTGACTTGAGAATTTCCTAATTAAATCTTTTGTGAAAGAAATTTGAACCATGTGTGTTTTGAGCCTAATGATAAGGATGGACCATCATGTGTCATACCTATTTTTCTTGAGTGATTTGCCCATGTTTTGATGATACTCTAATATTTAGCTTGATTCTGTGTTGTGCAACTAAGGTGAATATGCACGATTTGATGTGATTGAGGCATTTCTTGTTTTAGCTACTTGGCCAAATAAACTTACCTTAGCATTAATCCATTGGAAACCCCTTTGAGCCTTAAGACTATTTTTCTTGTTTCCAGAAATTGCCAAATGAAAAAAATGAAGAAAAATCATATGTTCCTCACCTTGGGAAAGAAGGAGTAATGGATTGTGTTATAAGTAAGTAATGAATAAGTGTGTGGGTGAGTATCTCACCACAAAATATAATAAAAAAGGAAGGAAAAAGGAAGATGAAAAGCTGAAGTTTTGAAAAAAAAAAGTGATGAAAAAAAAAGGAAAAAATTTTTCCTAAAAAGAGCAAGAAATAAGGTTGTGTCATTACTCTTTCTATATCAACTTCAAAAACCCAGAAATTCCAAAGAAAATTTCCTACCTTTGCCTTGGCCCCAATATAACCTTTAAAAAGTCCTCATGATCAATAATTGCAGGTTTTCTTACATATGTGAATGTTAGAGTCTTGTTAAATACCAAGGGTGTCTACTTACATGGGTATTTTGAGTGTAAACACAAGCCAAAAACACTTGAGAGATTTGGAGAGAAATAGATACATTTTGACTTGAGTGTTATCTTTCATATTTGATTTTCTTGGGAATTCAAAAAGGTTAACTCATGTGTGAAGAAGAAGTGATTTCATTTGCATGTCCATGACAAAGTGATATTTAGATGTTTGATTTATGTCCGGTGATGTTCATTCTTTTGGTCCAAATGCAAATATGGAATAAAATGACCCGGAACTAAGTTTTGAAATTAATCAATTTTGCCCAGGAGTGCAAAAGGATAAGTGTGGGGGTGTGATGAGTGCATATTTATGTCNANATTTATNCTTTAAAATTAAAATTTTTGATAGAATATTTGTGCTTAAATGATTGCTTTGTAGAGGATTTGTAATTATTGGATTTAGTGTGTTTGGAAATAAAAAGGGCTTAAAAAGTGATTTTAATTGAATAAATTATTCTTGGATGTTCTAATATTTATTTGTGCAGCTGAAGTTAGAGTTTTATTAGTCCAAATTGCAATTTAAAGCCCAAAATCAGATTTTATTTGAAAAATAATGTCCAGATGGGCCNAATAGGNAATCTTTACTCTTGCACCCCCAGATTTCCCTATATGCACCNCTNAGTTCTAAACCAGGNCAATNCTAAAGCCCAACAGAAACCATTTTNNCCTACACCCCCTAATTCACTATACACACACCTCNTACCATTCCTAAGTCAGACTTCATCAGATTTTGCCACGTGGCAATCCACCACTAATAGATCCAACCACTCAGAACATGCCACCTAACCTCCTCATGCCATGTCATCACCATCTTCTCTAACAAACAGAAACCTTAATTCCCAATCCAAACCCTAGCCGTCAGCCACCCTAAAGCCACCACCGTCAACCTTCAAGCCACCGTCACACAGCTCCATCACCACGGACTTGCCGTCACCATCATCTTCTCAAGAGCGCACCGTCTAGACCGCCACCGCGAAAGCTTTTCCTTCTCCAGCAAAGCCCAATACGCCGTCGCGAGTCTTCTTCCTTGCAAACCACCATCCACCATCTTGTTCTTCACAAAGCTCTGTCACTGCAGAACCATCCACCTCCGTCACCAGAACGAAGAAATCGCGAGTTCATCACCACCTACAGATCCAGCAAATCGCACCTGTACTCACCCAAAATCGTCTCGTTGTCACTCATTGTTCAGCCTCCATGCAGCGCTCTTTTTCCTCTCGCAAGGTCGTCTTCGCATCACCACAGTCTCACTTCGTCCACTACCACGCCGCCGGTGACCACCATCGCCAACAGCGCAATCTCCATGCGCCGCCATCACCTGCCTCAAAATCAGACCTGTAAACAAACCCAGAAACAGAAGAGAGCCATCTCTATTCGAAAAGTTTGGTGCGAGAAGCGGAGAGAGCATTCTTCCTTCAAGCAGGTGGTGCAGGCAGAGGCATAATGGAGCCTCCCAAATCCCTCTACCCCCAATTGCAAAACCCTAATTCTAGGAAAGGGATGGACACGTAGCGTTGTCACATTGGACTTCCATTTTGGTCAAGACTGGTCAACCAAGGGGTTTTTCTACAATTTTAAAAAGAAAGGAAGGGCTAAACTGAAGATAGTGGAAATTTCAGGGCATTTGTGAACTTTTGGAAAGTCAGAAAAGCTTAAAAATAAAATTCAGTTGTTGAATTAATTCAATTTGGCAATATCAACAGAAAATATCTTCCAAATAATATTATAATTATCTAAATGTTTTAGTTATTTGGAAGATATAAGATAAAAGATTTTATCAACTGAATATTTAGAGTCCAAGCCCAATCAAACCCTATATAAAGAGACCCAGGGGAGGCAGAAAGGGGTGGCATCATTCAATCATTCATCCACCATTGCTTTCACATTTCTTTCATTATGTGTTTCTAAGCTCCTAGGGCTATTCTGCTGTAATTTCATTATGGATTCTGAGGTTAAGTGAATTAATGCAATTGTTTATTTTGATTATTGATTTAAGTTTATCTCTCTCTATGTCTTTCATCTCTCTATCATATTAAAAGCAAAGATTTTTGCATCATTATGTGTTTGAATCTACA
>NW_014544264.1:226561-237948 GCF_000741045.1 Vigna radiata var. radiata | reverse complement strand
GTTGAAGGATAGCTTAAAGGAATTGATTTGGCTACTCATATCAACAAATGCATTTGCTTTTCGGTAGCCTAACTCATAAGAACTCCATGGTTAAGTGTGCTTAGCCTTGAGTAATTATGGGATGGGTGACCTTCCGGGAAGATTTCTCGGAAAGTGTGCGAGTGAGGACAAAGCACACTGGAAAGCCTCGTGTTGATCTGTGGGGGCAGTCAGCAGTCCCTGTAAGTTGTTGGGGCATTACAATTTCAACTAAAATCAATTGAGAATTTACTTTGATTGATTAACTTTTAATTTGGTTAAGAGATTTAAGAATAGACATGATTAAACACAATAAACTTGATTGAGAATGTACTTTGGTTGAATTTATTGTGAATAATCTAAAAAGGTCTTGCATTTGATTGAGAATGTACTTTGATTAACTGCATGATCGCCCTCAAATTAAAAGTTTACTATTTGTTTTACAATAACCATTAAACATCCTCACTTTTGTTCTTAAGCATTACATAGCATTCATAAGTTTCAAATATTTGAAAGCAATTCCGTGTTCGTTGGCAGACGACTTAGGGTTACTTTAGCCCTATCTACTTTCTTGAATACTACTAGGCAATACTGAAGTTGCCTTGAAAAGTAGTATTAATTTGATAGCTTCAACGACAGCTTATCACCTGGATATACACATTCTCAATCATCATCCACAATCAATCATCAATAGCAAACAACTCGTCATGCAATAAACTTGAACCTTTATTCGAATAAGTGTATAGGCCAAGCATAGACTGAAACATAAATTTAACCTATACTACTAATTCAAAGTACAAAGAAAAAGAAAAATCCCTGTCCAATGCTGGCATCCATCAGTAGATGCCATAAGTGAAGATCCTCATCTGAATCATCATCCTCCTCCTCCTGGGCATCCTCAAAGTCTTCATCCTCCTGGTCATCGTCCTATCCTCCTGAAGTCCCAGCAGCTCTGGACCCACTACCATGTGCCTGCCCCCGAGGCCAAGCCATCACACTACGGAACTCATCCATAGTCCACCTATGCATTGGTGGTTGGTTATAAAGTCCTATGATCATCTTAGTAGTGGCCTCTTGCCCTCTGCAAAGGGACTCCATCCTTGCCTCCATCATAGACATGTACATGTCTCTCATCTAGAAGGGCTTCGACTGCTGTACTGGTGCATCTACAGGCACATCCACCTGCTGTGTTGCTGACCTCATAGGACGTCTCCTAGGGACTACTCCAGCTAGCTCGTCACCTCTACAATACTGATGAAAATAGAAAGCATCAATAGCTCTCCTTGGCCTCTCAAAGAATGGAACTGAAGTGTCCACTCCTGCTTGTTGGCACAAATATGTGATTAGGGATGGATGTCCCAGTGGCGTCCTGCTGCTCACAGTGTTGGCGCAACTCAAAATCTCACCGGTAATGATCTTACCAACATTCACGTCCATCTGCCTCAACATACAGTAAATGACCAAGATCCGATGTAAAGTGATGTCGGAAACATGAGAGCATGGTTGGATGTTGGCATGAGTAAATGCCATCCAGTATTTAGCTAGGGGAGTTAAATCTGCCCTAAGGATGTTCACCGGTTCTCCATTAGGGTTTCTCTGAAAGTGCCTCCTAGGGATACACACTGCTCGCTCAATGTCCTCATAATCCCTGGCCTCCCCCAGTATAGCAGCATACTTGCATTGCTCTCCTGGCCACTCAGTCCCTAGAAAAGCATTGATGGTGTCAGGATCATAGCTGATCAAGTGCCCACGTACATAGCTCATGTACCTCCCTACGGACACTCCTCCTCTCGGCAAGGCATTAGCATAGAACTCCTTTACCAACTCAATACTAGCTTGTGCTGGATAAGTCGTCAGTCTCTCCCATCCCCGCCTTTCAATCTCCAAACCAAACTCTGGAACCAAGTCAGGGATATACATGGCTTTTCTCTCCATCAGCAATCGCCTCTCTTGGACTATAGCAAAATGTTCATCATGATTCCTTGAAAGGAACCTTGAAGAATAATATCTTCTAGGTCTCTCTGGTTCCTTCCTTATATTGCCCATTGTCTTAACTCTTTTTGAGATAGACATTCCTACATAAATCAAATTCATCCAACAAAATTCATAGAAACATCATTTGAGGTTAGTGCATCATAAGATCATACAATTCTTTGAGGAAAAACAGGGCTCCTCAACACACAAACATCCAAAAATTTCAACATTTAGGCAAAACAACTGCACTTTGCCTCAAGCCGCGCCACTGCTCAACGCCAAAATAGACCTCTCAGCGGTGGTGGCTAGGGTTTTTCAAAATCCTTTCCTAAATGATCCTAATCTCCACTCTTTTGCTATTTTCATCAATCCAGATCACAATCATGCAATTCAATCGGTTCAAACAGTTCCTATTCTATCAATTCATGCATAGAAATCAAAAGCCCTAATTTATCATGTTCCTAAAAGCATGTTCATCCACAAATCCCCAAAATAGAAACCCTATGAATGTGCATACTTACTTGAGTGAAGATTGTGAATGCTTGCAGAAAAATTTCTTAATTGATGATGAATGTCCTCTCTAATGCAAGCCTCTCAACCAAAAACCCCAAAACTTATCAAAGCAATGGTAGAAAATTGAATTTTTGGTGAGTGGGTGAAGAGAATGTGAGGAAATCTCTCTAAAAAGCTCTTGAAAGTGAAAAGAGAATGTTAGGGATTAGGGAGACCGCTCAGGTGAAATGCAAAGAAGGGTTTCAAAGTGAAAAATGTGAAAAAACGCCCAGCTTTTAAGCAAAGCCGAGACACTCAGCGCCGCAACCGCTCATCGGTAAAATGGACCGCTCAGCGGTCTGCGCCTATTTTCACTTCTTCTTTTGCTCTCTTTTGAGTAATCTTTCCTTCTAGCACTCAATTTCAACCTTCAATTTTTCAAATATATGCCTTTCCCCTCTCAGATGCAATCATTAACATGTAATGCACTTAACACAGGACTAAAACAAAACAATCAACTCGGTTGCCTCCCAGGTAGCGCTTGTTTAACGTCACGAGCCTGACCTAAACCTGTGTTAGCACTCTTTAGTAAGTGCTTATCCTTCCAACACCCTTCAGTAGATACATAAAAATTTAGCATCCCTCAGTAGATGCTACCCAAAAAGTGTTCAAAAGTTTAATAAAGAACATGTACAAAATCAAATACCCTAAAACTACAAATGTTTATATAAAGCGGGATTTATATAAAATCAATTCATTCCATCCCGATTGGGATCTTCATCAACACAACTCATCAGTTGCTTTCTGTCCACTCTCTTTATGGCTCTTGTGAATGGTTTCCTGATTTCCAGCTTGCCATCTTCCCGATTCTTAATAACAAGCCACTTCTTATTCTTAAATCTCACTTGTGCTCCTATAGGAAGTGGTGTATATTCAGTGTGGATAGTGCCTCCTTTGTTAACCTCCTCACCTTCAGGTACCTGCAAAACATTACAACTATTAGAATTAGTACCTGTTGTGTTGTCCTTTAGTGCAACTACTCTTCTTGACTTCTTATGTCTGGCCCTCTTTTTAATTCCAGTACTTTTCTCTTTAGAGCCTGTATAAAAGAGTACATTCTCTTTATCTCTCATCACGATCCTTGCATCATGGACACTAATAGAGATCTTGGATGTTGCCATGAAAGGTCTTCCAAGAATTACTGGAATTCTTTCCTGATCTTCCATGCTCATGATGAAAAAATCAGCTAAGAATTCTAACTGCTCCACCCGAACAACCACATTCTCCACCATACCAAATGGTGTTTTAACTGAACCATCTTCCATTATCATTGTGAGATTAGATGGCTTTAACGTTAGCCCTCCAATTTTCTTAAACAGACGCATGGGCATCATGTTAGTGCAAGGGTTAACATCAGTATTAGCCCTAAACTGGTTCTTTTCAGTGGTTTCTACTATTTTTGACAATTGTCCAATTTGCATTTCTAATGACCTAACAATAGCTTGATCACTTGCTCGATTTGACTCATAGACTTTCATGAATGTATCAAATCTTCCACTCATATCTTTGACAAACTCTGTCAAATGTGAAACCTGCTGCCACAGAGTTAAAGGTTGTTGCTGCCTGAAGCCTTCTTGTTGCCTTGATGGGTTATTCTGTTGTTGGCCACTACTTGGATGATTTTTCCAACCCTGGCTAGGATTGTGTAACACCCCTAACGGAGTGCCACTAGAAAATAATAGAATCCGAAATTTTTCGCCAATTTTTTTTTTTTATTTAAAATTAACATCGCAAAAATAAAACTCAGTGGTTTAAGCGTCTTAGAACATAAAGTTCAACCTTACAATATCAAATCCATTATTCAAAACAAGAAATAACTTTAAAACATGATAAATTCCCCATAGCAAATTCCCAAATCTCTCGTCGTGCTACTCCAGCCTTGCATTATCTGCAACACCATTTACTCCCGTACAAGTACGATCATTGTAGGTGGAACCACAACCACAAAAGTAAGGGTGAGTAACTAAGGACATAACATAGACTAAAATAGTCATCACATCACAACACTTCTCAGTATTCAACTCATAACTTAAATCATCACCACCCAGACTATCATAGTCATAGCATTACAATACATCACAGTATTAAACTCACAACTCAAATCATTTACACAAGCTTCTGTTGTTTCCTTGAATTTTGTCGTACCAAACCTGTTTCGCAAAACAGGGTGATTCGAGCCGCCTTCCATCGCAACTTCAGGCCTATCTCCCCGACTTCTCAAGGAATTACGAGTAAAAACTTCGGTTAGGCGCACCCACCGAGCACTATACTCACACGAGCCGAAGTCATTGGGCGAGACATCCAACCCTCTCTAGTCCCCACACATGAGGATAGGGTGACACTTGAATCTCAGTCTCCGCAGAGAACTCAACACATTATCGTATCGCAATACGAACACCACCAGTTCGACAAAATTTCTAAGGAAATGATAGAACACTTGCTCTCACAACTTCACCATCACAACCATACATATATCACTCGCATATACAAAGTCAACCAAATTCATTGACCAACAATTAAAAAAAAAATACTCAAATGATTAAATAAATTAATTTTTTTTCATAATCAAATAAATTTAATTATTTTCCTGTTGGCGCACCCCCGTGAAATTAATAATCTCACCCTTCCATTCCACTAGAACCAATATTTCTAGTGCACCCCCACTATTACTAATTCACAACATAATAGAAAAAAATATAATTCTTTAAAGTACCCCTTAAACTTCTAAATACACTGCCTTTCTTAAACCTACCAACTCAAGTGGTCCTACAACTATTTTTAACTTTAGAAACACACTTTAATTTTCTCTCACCAAGTGGACCGCACTTAAAATATTCATTTTTCACTAAAAAAAAATTATCTTTCTCTCTCCTACTCTCCACTTTTATGTAACCAAACTTTATCTCCCTTCTCTCTTTTGCTTTTATTTCCCATACACAAAATTTCATTCACTCATCTTTTCTCACATGGACCCCACTTCCCACTTTATTTGACTTTTCAAACTAAACCATTCCTTCCTCTCACCAAAGTCACGTAACCCCTCCCTAAACTCTTTTTTTTTTCTCTCTTTTTTTTCTTCACTCTCCCAACCTTATTTACGTACACACAGACACACTTATACACTACAATTCTTTCATTTCACTCTTCTCTCTCCTCCACCCAATGCTCACGGTCCCACACAATATCCCACATACTTTTATTTTTCTTTTTCACTCACCTTCTCTACCATTTACGTATCAGTACTACAACACCCATATTTCTTCTTCTTTTCACGTCAACCATGCAACATCTTCATCACCATCTCTCTCACGTTAACCACCGTGACTCCTCCCTTCCTTCTCTTTTCTCCTTGCCTTTGCTATGTGATTTGTAGTGTACCCATCTCCTCCTTCCACTTCCATAATTCTTCCTTCATGTTCTTCTTCCTCCAATGTCATCAAGCTTCTTCTTTCTTCATTACTTTAATCAACCCCATATACCCCAACTCTCTAAAACATCACTTCCACTCCTCTCACTCTCATAACTCACTCTTTTCTCTTCCAACAATGGGAGAGAACTCTCAATACCCTCCTACCCACACTCTTGGTCAAAGAGTGTAGATAAGCATCCCACAAAATATTGTAATTCATACATGGTAATAAGGAAACAAGATGCACACAATATAACATGATTTTAAGTGTACCCATAAAACTTTTTCATACACATACATCACTCCAAAGTGCCCAAAACATGTATACCCATTTTAAGAACAACACTTTTTGGAAAACCAACATGTAAAGTTCAAAGTATACCCATAACTAAAAGGAAACGAAAATAACAATATATATACAACCCAAAGTATACCCCTTCACAACCCCAATATTTGAAAATGCATGAAAATAATCATTCTCCATACAACAACACATGAAACTAAACACAAAACGAGAGAGCATGCATCAACATATTAACTTTAATCTCAACACAAAAGAAAGGAAGCATGCATCAACATTATCATGTTACCTTCTACCCATCATACACCATATTATATCCCAAGTTAAACCCCTTACCTCTAGTTGCAAGCAAGCTTCCAAAGGCTCTTAGGTTTCCTCCCTTCACTAGACTCCAAGTCTTCACTCCTCTAAGACTCTCTCAAGTCACGACCACCACCCAAACACTAGGATGTTCTTCTTTCTCTCACCAACTTGATTGGTCTAGAACAATGTAGTGTTTCTCCACTCACTCTCACGGCTCTCTCTCTCTCTCTTGTTTTTATTTTTATTTTTCTAACTTAAACTTACACATTTAAGTAGAGACTAACTCTCAACCCTACTAACCCTTAACCACTTTATTCTAGGTCACTCCCAAGGGCACCCTTAAGCCATTTCAGATTTTTCCCATTCCTAACTCCACATTAACACCAATAAGACCTCTCTTTAATGTGTGTAAATGGTAGTTTTAAAAGGTGTTAAAATGCCCCTTAACTCTCATTTATGTAACCTACAATTACTAATAGAATGGTAACCTCCCACTAGGAAATCAAATGTCACTTAATATTTCCAAAGCTATGAAAAAGTGTGCCCAACACCCATGCAAAGTAAAAAAAAAATGGAAAGCTAATGGCCATGCATTGTAACGTAAACAATGAATGAGGAGCAACACCCCTCCTCCCAGGAACGTTCACACTTCTATAAAACAACCCAACTTTTTCTCTCTCCAACCATGCAATGCAAAAACATAAAATCAATTAAAAATATTCAATGAAAGGCACATGCTGTAGCACACACACATGAGACTACTCTCCTTTCCACTTTCTCACTCCAAAATCCATACATACAATACCAATAAAATAATAAAACATTGACCACTTCTCTTTCATCATTTAATGCATAAAAGTAAAGCAAACAAGGCTTTGGAAACCAATTCCACGCTACTTTCATGTCCAAAAACATCAAATTTCATCTTTCTTACCTCATGGTGGGACCCACATGCTAAGATGGAAAGTAAAAAGAGCTAGGAGCCTTTTTGGTCTTGGGAGGGTTAGAACTTAAGACCAAGCACACTGATGAATCAATATTTTCTAGGCTTTACTTAGTTTATTGTGCTAGGATTAATCAGAGAATTGTGCTTAATTGTTCGATATTTTCCCGTTTTTCTTAATAGTGCTTAATTTGACCGGAAATTCTAATTTTAATTAATTTGAATATTCTGAGCTAATTATTTGCATTATTATTTGCAGGGAAAATTTTGGAGATATATTTTGGAGCATTAGGATGAAGACAAAATAAATCAAGACTCTTCCATAAGCGTTTTAGAATTAGTTGTATTTTAATTTAGTAGTTTAGAATTTTTAGACAAACTTTGAGATTGTGGGCCAATTTTTGGTATTTGTTGTTGAGCCCAATAGTAAAAAATAGACACATGGCACCCTACGGTTGGATGGACCCCACCCTAATTTTTGAGACACTTGATCCTAGGAGAAAAGAAGCCAACAGCCGCCACTTGCTTTGGATTCACTTTTTCTCTCGGCAATTGAATATTTGGAGCACCTTGCTGCAACGTTGGGAGGTAGACTTGGCTGGAACATTTTCCAACAGCTGCCACCCTTAACAAAACTGCACTTGCTTTAAACGTTTCTTTCGCATGGAACTTTTCTTGGAATTGTTTGATTTTGGATGAAGGAGCATGTAGCTTCCAGCCACCACTCCATTCTGGTTTATTTTGCTTTTGAACAATTTTTTAGGAGTAGTCTTGTTTTAAGCATAGCGCTTATTTTCACTGGAATTTGTTGGAGCACGTTGAATTTCCTTTTGTGTAGCCGCTGATACATTTCTTGGGAGGAGCACACGTTTTTTTTTTTGTTTTGTTGTAGCTTTCATGCTACCTACTCATTAATTCTCGGGAGAAAATAAGTCTTTTCTTTGAACGGTGCAACAATTTTGAGAGAGCTCCACGGTGGTGTCTCGGTTGGGTTAGAGAATGAAGTAGGCAATGCTGCCAGCGGTGCAACACCTTGATTTAGAAGCAAATTCTTCTTTCTTTTAGAATGAAGCTCACGGTGCATTCAAAGTTTTTTTTTTATTTTTTTTTGCATTTAGTTTCTTTGCTTGAAGGAGCTTGATGTCTTTAATGGACATGTACTTTAGTTCCTTTATTTTTTTTTTTTAGTGTATTTTATTTGAATTATTTCTGTGATGAATTGCTTTCAATGTTTAGCTTACTTTTTAAATTTTAATAGTTTTAATTATGTGTGGATATTTGTCTATTTTGAGTGTTGGGTTTAGCATTTTCACTCTCTAGACTCGATTTTAAAAAAATAACTACAACCACACCAGAGGTCCAAATGCTACGTTTTATATATCACATGAAAGATATTTGAGTCTATTTTCCAGGAAAAAAAACCTCATCTCTCATTTAGAGCTCTGTAGAAAAAGTTATGGGTAAAACATTGAGCAAAGGTCAGAGTTGTCCAGTTCCAGCGTGAGGTTTCGTATTTACTGTGGCAGTTTCGTTTTTACTGTTTTAATTTCATCTTCATGCATGGTGAAATGTGTTGTTGCATTTAATTTCGTTTTAATTGAATTTAATTATGTTTTATTTACATCTGCGTTTTAATTTAATTTCATTTTAATTTTTCCGCATCCACAAACAACACTTTCAAACCCCCCCCCCTATGTGTTAGATCTGATTCTGAACCGCAGTTGGTCCTTGTGAGACGACCTAGGAGTCACTTCCTAGTCTATACTGCATTCTTAATTTGCAATCAAACTTGTATGGGCCGCGACACTCATCACACACATCCCTCCCATGCACACACAACAACCACTAGACCAAACTCCATCTGCTGATATAATAGCGCAAACAATTAATAAAAAAACAATATTAATTTAATTTTCTTCCCTTCCTTAAATATTTCTCAACAACGTTTCACGTCAAAATTTATTATCTAATACCACCAAAATTATATTGCTTAAGGTAAGAAATCATTTTATTTATACGGGTCTTACATTTGCTGGGGCGTTACACATCACAGACCGCTCAGCGGTTTCGAAAGGGGTTTTTCAAAGACCCTTTTTCAAAGGTCCTAATTTCCATTCTAACACCAAATCCACCATTCTAGACCAAAACTATGCAATTCAATCGATTGAAACAGTTTCTATTTCATCAAATCATGCATAGAAATCAAAAGCCCTAATTTATCATGTTCCTACACATGTTCTTCATCAAACCCCAATTAGAAACCCTAGGAATGAAATTGCACAACTTACTTGAGTGGAGATCTTAGATGCTTGCTAGACTTCCTTCTAATTGATGATGAATGCCTCTTCAATGCACAACCCTCAACAAAAACCCCGAACTTTGACAGGATAATGGTAGAAAAGTGAGATTTTTTTGAGTAGGTGATGAGAAAAGTGAGGAAATCTCTTTAGAAAACTCTTGGAAGTGCAAGAGTAGTGTTAGGGCTTAAGAGGTTTCAAAGTGCAAAACCTAAAAAACCTCTCAGCTTTTAACAAACCCGAGCCAAGTATGTGCCGCAATCGCTCAACGGTCAAGTAGACCGCTCAGCGGTGGGCAGTAATTTCCTTTCCCTCTTCTTTGCTTGCTTTTGAGCAATCTAACCCTGTAGCACTTAATTTTGACCTTCAATTTTTCAATCACATGCCTTTCCCCTCTCAAATGCAACATTCAAATATGCAATGCACTTAGCATAGAGTCAAAAACAAAAATAATCAACTGGATTGCCTCCCAGGTATCGCTTGTTTAACGTCATGAGTGATGACGGATTAAAACACCGTTATTTGCCATGTTATTTTGATACTAAAAGCACCCTTTTTCACTTAGAAACTTGCTTGGCCTCATGTGTTTTCAATTAATTGTGTGAATAAGAGAGCTGAGGTTGATTTTAACTGATTTCTAACAAATTCCCTTTGTGTTGACAGAGATTGAAGCAATATAGGAAGAATAAGAGAAAAGCCAAGAAATTGGAGATCAAAAGGGGTCAAAAAGGCACCAAGAAGGGAGTAAACCCGAAGCCCAAGTGTCAGGAACGAAAAACAACGAAGCCAAAATCACCGTTGTTCGCCCGGGCGACGAACGCTCGTAGCTTCGGCATCCAAAATTGATGCCCAAGCCTTACAAAACCCTCAATTCAAACTTGGGCGAGCTCCCTGCGACGCTTGAGCTTGATTTCACATGGATCGGGCCCTGATTCTTCTCTGATTTGATTCTTTTAGACCAGGCCGCACTTTCGGACGCGTCTAGCGTTATTTAAAGGACCCTGGGGCTCTAGGTTTTGCATCCCTGGCAGACAAGAGCACAACAATACACTCTTAGCCAATTCTTAGTCTTCCATTCTTCTTTCTTTCTTCCATTATTCATAGAGTTCCCCCATGTCTATGGGGAACTAATTTCTATTTGTTGTTGGGGAGTGATGTAACCTTTTAAACTCTCATGTATTTGAATTGATTCTTAATTTCATATGCTTTTTCATTAATTGTTAGAGTAATTTATCTGTTCTTAATGCTTGCTTATACAATAGCATGATTTGTGAGTTGCTTATATTGCTCAAACATGAGGGTATGTGTCTTAGTCGTCTTAACCTCTTGATCTTTACATCTTTTTCCCAAGAATGCTAGGAATTGAATGAAGTGGTAATTAGGGACAGGCTTATTTACTGAAACATCGGGTTTAAGTGTTTTAGTGAGGGACGTTGGCATTAATGAATAAAGAAGAATTCTTATATACATGAGAGGGAACTTGGTGAAATCTAACCCCAACAACATACTCATGAAGGTTGAAAAACAGTTATTTTCATATGTCATTTTAGACCAAATTACACCCTTTACTACTTGGAATGAGCTTAGAAT
>NW_014544264.1:212218-225436 GCF_000741045.1 Vigna radiata var. radiata | reverse complement strand
CTTATTATTTTAATTCACGTGAACGAGAAAGCCTTTCGAGTCTCTTGGGAAGAACGATATTGGGTTTTACCAATTATATTATTTGAACGATTTGGTACGCTTGCCAATCCGTCAACACATACCCATCTCATATAAATCAACCTCCATTCATCTATGTGCTAATTTGCCACTGATTAATTTTATTTTGCTTTATTTTATTATTCTTGAAACACAAATCCATGATCTCTTTTCTTTTAAGTCTTAATTAATCTTTTTTTCACACAACTATTTAGCGCCGAGAGTCCTCTAGGATATACTTCGTCTTACCATTTTATATTCCTTGTTCGACTCGGTACACTTGCCGATTTGCCTCAACAAATTTTTGGCGCCGTTACCAGGGACTCATGGTTTAAGCTATTCTATAAGTGTGATTCTTGATTGATTTTGACTTTATTTTATTTTATTTTATTCCATCAATTTTAATTTTCCATTTTTATTTTTATTTTTCAATCCCCAATTTCCATTTTTATTTAAAAAAAAAATAACAATCTCTGAATTATTTGTTTTTTCTAATAATCTCTCTCCAGAATTTCTGTGCAGGTCTCACAATATGCTCTAACAAGATGCAATTTTACCAGGATAATTTCAACTACTGGTGGGAACCTTACCCAAGCATAAATCAAAATCAATATGAGCAAGTTAAAGGACTATTCACTAGTCCAACATAAGTTGATAGTACTACAAAGCTTGAGGAGACTCTCCAACAATACCTGAAGGACTCTCTCTCATTTCGGAAAAACATTCAGGCCTCATCAAAAAATATAGAGGCTCAGTGCAAGGTTCTAAGTCAGATGCTGAATGAGATCGCAAACAACCAGAGGCCTCGAAAGGATTGTAAAGATGTTGTCATTGAAAGTGACAAAGTTCTAGATGAGGAAAGAGAAAAAGAAGAAAAGAGAGAGGATGAGAAAAAAAATAGAGAGAAAAGAAGAATAGAGTTTGAGTGTTGAGGAGTAAGAAGAAGAAGAGAAAGAGGAAGAGATAAAAGTAGAGAGAGAAGAAAAATAAAGTTTGAGTGAAGAAGAGAAAGAGGTAAAAAAGGAAGAAGTAGAGAGAGAAAAGAAAAGTCCTGTGTGCCTTAAAGAATATCCTAAGGAAAAGAAAAAGGGGAAGGATGGAAGCAAAAAGAAAGAATCATATGAAAACCCCCCTCCTCACCCAAAGAAGGATCATAGGAAGAAAAAGGAAAAACAGTTTGAGCGTTTCATGGAAATCTTCAAGAAATTGGAGATTAAAGTTCCTATGATTGGGACACTGCAACAGGTTCCTGGTTATATAAAGTTCCTATAAAAATTCAACAAAATGAAAAAATATCTTGAATCCTGTTTCTGAATTTTTTTATCTTTTATTTTGTTTTATTTTATTTTATTTTTTTCTTTTCTTTAATTTGATTTTATATTTTATGTGATTTTATTTAATTTGATTTGATTTGATTTTTTTTTATTTCCTTTATTTTATTTTATTTTATTTTATTTTATTTCATCTTATTTTATTTTATTTTATTTTATTTTATTTTATTTTATTTTATTTTATTTTATTTTATTTTATTTTATTTTTTTTTATTTTATTTTATTTTATTTTATTTTATTTTATTTTATTTTTTTTTATTTGATTTTATTTTATTTTATTTTACTTTATTTTATTTTATTTTCTTTTGTTTTATTTTATTTATTTTATTCTTTATTTTTTTTAAGTTATATTTTTATTTTTATTTTTTATTTGTCTTGTTTGGATTTGATTTTGTTTTTGTGTGCTTAAGTTTTTTTTAGGTTATGGGTTGCTTTTGATGGCAGTACCGACAACATCTACTAATGGATGGTGATGAAGAAGAGAAAGATTAACATCTACTGAAGGATTTGATGAGAAAGATTTGCATCTACTGATGGATGCTGGAAGAGTTTGAAAGAGCATCTATTGATGCATGCTGCTATGGAAGAGAATGGTGACTAGACATCTAGTGATGGATGTTAGGTGATTAGGCCTCTACTGATGGATGCCAATGAAGATGAGAAAGATTGGTGTCTACTGATGGATACCAATGAAGACAAGAAAAATTAGCATCTACTGATGGATGCTATGTGATTAGACATCTACTGATGGATGTTACTAACAACATCTACTGATGGATGCTATGATGATGAACTTATTGGGTCAAGCTAGTGACGTTAAAGAAGCGCTTGATGGGAGGCAACCCATTACTCTGAACCTTTACTTTTTAATTTTAATTTTTATTTTAATGTGTGTTTTCTTTTATTTTATTTTTATTGTTCTCTACTTGAATGAACCAAACTGCTTTCATTCAACTGTGCTCTATTTTGTGTGATAAGTTTTACATTTTGAAAATTTTAGTGTTTGATTGAAGTTGAGATGATGCATGATGTGCTATAAGTGATGAATCTCAATTTGTGAGACAGGTGCTTGAAATAAAGTTTGATTAAAATACCGAGCAGGATCTTTTTCTGAATTTGAGAACTTGTGAGTTTACCTGTGTGGATTTTGAGCTTCAGAGTTGTTTTTTTTAAATTAAATTGTTGTTACTTTGGAAGCATGAATGATTTTGCCCAAATTTTCTATGATTGAACTACTTGCTTGCAGGTTCCATATGATCAAGGCCATCTTTTGTTATCCCTTATTCTTTTGGCCTTCAAAATACTTTTGTCCACTGAAAAGAGAACAATTTGTTCTAACCTTTGAACCATGAGCCTTATGCATGTCTTGAAAAACCTTTTTGAAAAATCTTTTCCTTGAATTAAGGTGAGAACATTTGATGAGGTACTGATAAAGGTTCAAGTTTGGGGTTACCAGGACACAAACCACCTCTCTAGGCAGTGAGCAATCAAAAGGAAAAGCAGGAAAAAGGTAAAAGCAAAGAAAAAGTGAAGAAAAATTCAAAAAGAAAAAAAGAAAGAGCTCACTGCAAGGGAAGGCTGGGAAAAAGATAAGAGAGTTGTTCTTGAAAGATGAATTCATAAATGTCTCTCTTAACTCAAGGAACCTTGTTGACTAGAAAAACAAATTTCCTTCTTAGCCCAACCAAGTTACAAGCCATGAAAATCCCTTGTGATGACAACCTGTTTATGAGTATGTTTGATTATGGTTAAATGAAAGGCAAAATTAATTTGTGTGATATTGTGACAATAGAGAGAAACACCACACCATACACCTGTGAGTTGAGTGAGACACTTTTCAATGCTTGAGAGAAATATTTGAGTGCTTGAGTGAAACACTTTCCCTGGTAAGGAATAGTTCTCTGAATTTCTAATTGCATCTTTGCTTGGTTGATTGATCACTCTTAAGGATAGCACCTGTTGAAAATGCATTGAAACATCTGCACATCTTGACTTAAATCTTATGCTGAAATCGATATAAGTGATTCTTTGTCTTGAAAAAGTTTTTTAAAAAGGTTGAGTCATTGTAGTGATTGTTCTAAAAAGCTGAGTTGCATTTTGTTTACTTGAGGACAAGCAAAGTTCTAAGTTTAGGGTTGTGATGACGGATTAAAACACCGTTATTTGCCATGTGATTTTGATACTAAAGGCACCCTTTTTCACTTAGAAACTTGCTTGGACTCATGTGTTTTCAATTAATTGTGTGAATAAGAGAGTTGAGGTTGATTTTAACTGTTTCCTAACAAATTCCCCTTGTTTTGATAGAGATTGAAGCAATACAGGAAAAAGAAGAGAAAAGCCAAGAAGATGGTGCTCAAAACGGGTCAAAAAGGCACTGCTGGTCGCCCGGGCGACGGACCCGACTCCCGTGCCACGGACGCCCACAGCTCAGGCGTCCAAAAGTGATGCCCAAGCCTTACAGAACCCTCAATTCACTCTTGGGTGAGCTCCCTACAACTCTTGAGCATGATTTCACGTGGATCGGGCCCTGATTCTGCTCTGATTTGATTCTTTTGGACAGGGTCGCACCTTGGGACTCGTTTGGCGCTATATAAAGGACCCTGGGGCTCTAGGTTTTGCATCCCTGCCAAAGAAGAGCATAGCAATACACTGTTAGCCAATTCTTAGTCTTCCATTCTTCTTTATTTCTTCCATTATTCATAGAGTTCCCCCTTTTGGTCGGTACCAGACAGAGTGTAACGCAACGAAATAAAACTTAAGTACGCGGAAAGCGTGTTCGATCACTTTTGTAAGTTAAAATGGTCAGTTTTAAAACATAAATTTTCTAAAGAGAAAATTTATTGAACAATTGACATGCATAAAATGTAAAAAGTGTAGGGAAGAGAAAAATGACTCGAGTAATTTTTATACTGGTTCGATTCAAAAGAATCTACGTCCTGTCGTTAATCACTGTAAAAAGTGATTAACAGTTCCACTAAAAATGAGTTTCATAGATTACAAATATAGTGAATAAAAATTGATAAAATAAACCTTCCCTCGACGAACGAACCGGAAGATGAACACTCTGTCAACTCGAAGAGAACCGCTCCGACTATCGACACACGATACGCGAGCTTCTCCTATTCACCATACCAGGCAGAGGACCTTGCTAACTCGAAGAGAATCGCCCCAACTATCGACACACGAAACGTGAGCTTCTCCTATTCACGAGACCAAGCAAAGGAACTTGAACTATACCTTTTAAGAACTTCCTCTGACAAACAGTATTCTGCAAAGCTTCTGTTTAACAACGTTCCTTTTTGAATTTCATAGAAACTCAATATATAGCCAGCTGCTCTGAATATCAAAGGTTAAGTCCCAACTGCCACTAATAATCGATTATTGTAAGTGATAATCGATTATTTTAGTCCATTACATGGTTTTTCAAAATATGATAATCAATTATCATGAGGAATAATCGATTATTCCAGAAACTTGGACAATACTGAAACAGACAGAGATAATCGATTATTCAGTGCAATAATCGATTATTTACACGATGACTCACTAAATACGAAAACTTCTAAGCGTTTTTATATCATTAAAATTTATCCTATATATTTGTTTCTACAAAATGCGTATAATAAAGATGCACTTAGAGACTTTAATTCTTCAACTTTTATCATCATCAAAACTTCACAGTAGCTTCAAGACACCAATGCTCCTCATTGGTAACACCCTCATGTCTATGGGGAACTAATTTCTATTTGTTGTTGGGGAATGATGTAACCTTGTAAACTCTCATGTATTTGAATTGATTCTTAATTTCATATGCTTTTTCATTAATTGTTAGAGTAATTTATCTGTTCTTAATGCTTGCTTATACAATAACATGATTTGTGAGTTGCATGAGTGTCGTTAGGTTCCTTTCAATTCAGGTCCTTGTTAAATTACTCCTAAGGGTTATATTGTAGGGTATGGGTCTTAATTGTCTTAACCTCTTGATCTTCACATCCTTTTACCACGAATGCTAGGAATTGTATGAACTGGAAATTAGGGACAGGATTATTTGCCAAGACATCGAGTTTAAGTGTTTTAGTGAGGGACGTTGGCATTAATGAATAAAGAAGAATTCTTATATACATGAGAGGTAACTTGGTGAAATCTAACCCCAACAACATACCCATCTCATATAAATCAACCTCTATTCATCTCTGTGCTCTTTTACTACTGATCAATTTTATTTTGCTTTATTTTATTATTCTTGCAACACAAATCCATGATCTCTTTTCTTTTAAGTCTTAATTAATCTTGTTTTCACACAACTGTTCAACGCCGAGAGTCCTCTGGGATACGATACTTGGTCTTACCATTTTATATTACTTGTGCGACTCGGTACACTTGCCGATTTGCCCCAACAACGAGCTTGACCCAAACCTGTCTAGCACTCATCAGTAAGTGCCTCCCAACAGAAAAATAAAATGTGCACAAGATGAAAATAAAACATGATAAATGAGTACACTTTTTTTTTTCTTCAATTGCCACCGTGAATTCAATAGCAGCAACTTCACATCCTAAGACTTAATCTATTCTTCATTCAAAAAGGGAAAAAAAAAAGAAGAGAAGGAACGTAACTTCCTCCAGCGGAAAGAAAGAAAGAGAAATATGTGTGTGCCTTGCGTGCAGCTCCTTTAACCATCAATCAATTGGTTCATTCTCACAATGAATAAAAGGAAACTAAATGACAAAATCACACAATGATGAAATAAATTTCAAAGCAATAAAAAGGTTTGGTCATTCTAAAATTAAAAGCAATCAAATCACCGTTTCTTCATCCATAATCCCATAATTTGTATAAAAACTCCATGGGAAAGCAAGGCAACGTTCCAGCCTTCCTCCTTTCTGCCGAGAGTGCTGTGACCAAAAAAAATGGGTGACGGCTGGTCTTTTTTAGCTAGGCCATGTGTCCTAAAATTAGGGTGGGGTCCACCCTAAAAACCCTAAATTTTATGCCAAGTGTCCCTCAAAGTTTAGGCCCATCATAAAATTTAACAATGGCCCAATGTGCAAAAGTTTGTCTAAAAAGTTTAAACAATTAAATTACAAGATAACTAAAATTTAAAATGTCTAATATGAGAGTCTTGAATTTATTTTGTCTCCTTGCCAATGCTCTAAATTGTATCTCCAAAATTTTCCCTGCAAATAATTAGCTCAGAAAATTCAAATTAATTAAAATTTGAATTTCCGGTCAAATTAAGCATAATTAGGAAAACGGGAAAATACCAAACAATTAAGCACAATTCCCTGATTAATTCTAGCACAATAAACTAAGTAAAGTCGAGAAAATATTGACTCATCAGTGGATATTAACACACAACACAACTCAATTATCATCCACATCAAATAATCATCAAATAGTTCTGTCATGCACATCAGTCAGTCAAACATTTTCAGAAAAAGTATTCAAGCCAAGAATACACACTAAAATTAAAATTCAACCTATTCTAAGAATTTAAAAAGTAAAAGTAAAAGAGAGAAAACTAGGTTGCCTCCTAGTAGCACTTGTTTAACGTCACAAGCTTGACCCAAACCTGTTTAGCACTTGTCAGTAAGTGCAATTCCTTCTAACAACCATCAGTAGGTGTGCCTTCTTGGAATCCTTCCGTGGATTTAAAATTTTTAGCATCCCTCAATAGATGCTACCCAAAAATTGTTCCAAAAATTCAAGGATTACATGGTCCAATGAAAGTAAAAAGTGAAAATAACTGAAAATGAAAATTGTTCTTAAAAATACAAAAAATGATTTCCAGCAATTCAACTTTTTTTCTTCACGTTGGGATCTTCATCGTCCTACCGACTCAATTTTCTTCTGTCCACCCTCTTGATCACTATGGAATATGGTCTTCTAATCTCCATCATTCCTTCGTCTTTTAGCTTTCTGTTGACAATCCACTTTTTGTTTTTAAATCGCACTGAAAAGCCCCGCAGGAATGACATATCCTCTGAAGAGGTTGATTCCTTCTTGCACACCTTCCTTTTCTCATGAATCTGCAAAGCATTACAATTGTAATGAAAATTAATACCTGTGGATTTTTCTTCCTTTGCAACTTCACTTTTGGCTCTTTTATACTTGACTCCCCTGACTGCCCTCTGTACAGTTTTTTTAGAGCCATAAATCAACACTCGGTCATGATCCCTTAACTTTATTCCTCCATCATGGATACGTATCACCATCTTAGAAGTCCGCATGAATGGTCTTCCTAAGATTAATGGATTTTTCCTTCATTGGTCATATCCATAACTATAAAATCAACCAAAAATTCCAACTCCTCAATCTGAACAATTGGATTTTCCATCATTCCAACTGGTTTCTTCCTAGACCCATCCGCCATTGTCAAGATCACTGTGGTAGGCTTTAATTCTATCCTTCTAATCTTCTTAAAATCACTGAGAGGCATTAGATTAATGCTTGATCCTGAATCAATCAAAGCTTCTCCTAAATCTGCATCATTTATGACGCAAGGAAGAGTCAAAGCTCCTGAATCCTCCATTTTCTGTGGATGGTTCTTCTTCCTGGGTTTAACCAACTCCTCTTGATTTTCGTCATAACCCAAATCAATTAACTTTCCCAGATAGTATTTGATCCTCTCATCATATTCAGAAGTTTGCGAAGATGTTCTAGGATTAATGGGTACCTTATTAAGAATATTACGGAGTGATTCTTTAATACCTTCCTTCTCTTTTTCTCTTTCTGCTTTCTTCTCTTTGCATCTCTTATGCTTATCATGAATCCTCTCCTCCTCTTCGTCCTCACTGCTTCCGATCTCAATTTTTTCCTCCTTTGGCTTCCTTTTTCTTCTTGTTATAACAACTTTGCACTCCTCTTTTGGGTTAACGTCAGTGCTAGCCCGAAATTGATTTTTCTCCGTGGTTTCGACCCTCTTAGACAGTTGTCCTATCTGTGTCTTTATAGATCTAAAGTTGGCCTGATCACTCGCTTGTTGAGACTCATAAACTTTCAAAAATTTATCAAATCTGTCAGTTAATTCTTTGACTGTCTCAGTCTAGCTGCTTACCTGCTGCCATAAGGGGGAAGGTTGTTGCTGCCTGAAGTTGCTCACTTGTCCAGATGAATTATTCTGGCTTTGCCCAATACTCGGGTGATTTTTCCAACCTTGGCTAGAATTACCTTGGTTGAAATTTCCTTGCTTGTATTGAAATTGGGCCCCCATATAATTAACATCCTGCTGCATCTCCTCAGTGAAAGCACATTGACCATTGATATGGTCACCTCCGCATAAGTCACAAAGTTGTTGTGTCTAAGAAATATTGTTGATTCGACAACCCATGGAATTGATTATTCTGGACTAATTGGATGAGTGCAACACTCATCACCATGCTGGTTGCGTTATCAGCTGGAACTGCTATACTGTTGAAGTTCAAGGGGCCTACTACGTTTGCTGCGTCCCCCAATGTACGTCTAGGAGGAGGTTGGTTAGCCATCTCCTCAAAATCTGGTGCAGAAATTTCAAGAGAAGACTGTGAAAATGCTTCAGAAGAAAGAGATCTCCCACGTGAAGAACGTCTCCTTCTCCTCCCTTCTGGTAAACCTTCTAAGAGAGGTTGCTGGTCTTTTCTGCTTCTAGTATGTATTGCTTCCTGCATACACAAGAAACAAACCCTAAAAGCACTTTTACAGAAAAATAAAATAAAACACAATTAAACAAAAATAATTACAACCAAGTCAAATTCAGTCAACCCACACTACTAGAAAAAGTAAGCCTCGAGTCCCCGGCAACGGCGCCAAAAACTTGTTAACGGATTGGCAAGCGTACCAAATCGTATCAAGTAATAATAAATGGTAAGTCCAAGTATCGTTTTCCCAAGAGACACGAAAGGCCTTATCGTTTGTGTGAATTAAGATCGTAAGACTTGAAAAGAAAAATTAATTAATTGAGTGTAAGAATAAAATATGAACATGCAAAAGAGATTGATTCAATTGACGAGAAGAAAACAATGGATGAATGGAGTTGTTGGGGGTTTACAATTTCATCTTATCCGCTCTCTCTTATTTACTCCTCTTGATTTATTAGCTTGATTAACTAATTGTCATGCAACTTTCTTAGCCTACCCTTAACCCAATCCCTCGGCAAAAAGAGCCTAATAATAATTATTGGCTTGCTATCCCTAGCCTCCCCTAGCAATTAATACAGCATTATAGAGCAGAAGTTAAAAGCAATTGATCGTCCTACCCCTATCCCTAGGTGGTATTTCTTAATCAAGGAATTACTCACCAGTTCATGACATTACTGTACGTTCCTGTATCAATAAAGACAAACAACAGTTATCGAATGAGTTAATCGATAAATGCATTAAGCACAGATGAGAACCCAACAATTAATAATCAAAGCATATGGAAACTATATAAATAAACAAGAGTTTCAATAAAAGAGAGTATCAAAAGATTACATTGTTTCCCCCAACAACAATAGGGTTTAGTTCACTATTGACATGGTGAATCTAGATGAAAAATGGCTGAAGAATGGAAAAGCAAACCCTAGATAAGATGAAAAAGAGCCTAAGCATTCAAGAGATCCTCTCCAGAGAGAGAAACTAGGTCTGGCCGCCCCCTTCTATCAAAAGAATGCATCTAAACTCGCAATAGGGCTATTTATAGGTGAGGAGCGCAACAGAAAACAGGCCCAAGCCCAGCAGACAACCGCCCGGCGGAACAAGTGTGGCGCGTGGCGGTTTCCCACAAATCTTACTACCGCCCGGTGGTTTCCCACTAATCGCAAATCCGCCCAGCGCCAACGCCAGCTGCCTACTCCTCCCCCTAGACCGCCCGGCGGTGCAATTTGCCGCCGGGCGTTGGGTCGATGATGGCATACCCCTTGCCATGACCTAGCACATTCATGAAGAGTTGGAGACATCTATGGAAGATGGACCTGTATTCTTTCTCTTAGGCCATCTAAAGCCATCATGAAGATTTAGTAGAGTTGGAATAATTTTGGGCCTTGTATTTTGGGCTAAGTAGTCTATATTTTATTTGGGCTTTGAATTATGGGACAAGTAGTCTAGATTTTATTTGGGCTTTGTATTGTGGGCCTAGTAGTATAGGATTTCAATTGGGCCTTGTAGTTTGGGCCAAGTAGAATAGGATTTTGACCAAACAAGTCAACATAGGGTCAAGGCCCAAAGTTGACTATGCTTGGATGTCCAAAATGGGTGTGTTGACCAAGGGGTCAACATTTTGGCTAAGCTTGGAGGACAAGGGAGCAAGATTTCGTCCTAGAGATGTGGAGGCTTCCCATTGGAGAGTTTACCTCCTAGTTAGTGGCCATGTGGCACTCTAGGAATGGAGAGTTTTTCCATAGGTAGTGGGCACATGTCACTCTCTCATTTGAGAGGATTTTTGTCACTTGTCTCTCTCTTATTGGAGAGGATTTCTCGTTGCTCTCCAAGACAACCAAGGTGGCTCTTTTAGGTTAAAGTTTCAGCCCATTTTGAGACACCTTAGCTTATAAATAGAGGTGTTCTCCATCATGTAATCACCTTTGATTTAGAGTAAAGTTATGTTGCCATATTTGTGCCATACTACTCTTTTAAGGTCACCCTAGGCTAGAGCAACCCAAGTGGCCTCCTCTAGCCACCTTCCTCCAATAGTTGGCCCAACCTCTCTTAGAGAAACACTAAACACACCTTCCATCACCATACAATTCATCTAAACCATGAGCTATCAACACCTTTCACCACCACNAAATTCCGCAATCTTCATCTATGAACTTATGGCTTGATTTGCTTCTAGATTTGGCTTCTCCTAGCTAGAGCAATATATTATTTTGCCATCATTTGGTATTAGAGCCTTGGTTCTTCAAAGAGCTAAGTTTCTTGGTTTTGATCCTTTTTTTTTTCCTTGTTGTTTATTGTTTTCCTTACTTGTCTTGTTGTGTTTTCTTTTTCCATCTATCATTTTGTTTTTCTGGCAGTAAACTGGGACGATTTTGAAACTTAAACTGCATCTATCCCTGTTGTCCAAAAAATTCGTAAAAATACTTAAATGAAAGCCCTTTGAGTCTAGTTTTACACACAAAAAATCTCAATTCATTTGGACTTCTGTAGAGAAAGTTATGAGTAAAACACTCAGCAAAGGTCAATGCTGCTAGAATGCTGTCATTAGCGTTTTCCAAGTAATGTTTTGTTAGTTTGGCTACTGTTTTGTGCCTTTTCTTTTTTTGACTCATTCCTTACTGTTTTGTTGGGTCTTTTATTGATTTATAATTGGTGCATTTCATTGATTGAGTCATTTTAAGTTTTTAATCCATCCATGTTTGTCTAGAGTCATGTGTAGTTCTTTTCTTGTCAATTTTCTCTAGTAACTTTGAAAAATCATCAAAAAAAATATATAACTTAGTTTGCAAAACTGCACCATATACAACCATTTGAGGGTCTTATCTTTGATGTTTTGGGTTCATACTTGCCATTAGATCATTGGCAAGCTCTAAAAAAAAAAAAATTCTCTATTGACTTTTTTTTAGTTTTCAACTCCATTTTGATTCTAGTAGGATTTTCTTCTATTTTGTGTTTCTTGTCTTTGTGGCTTTTAAAACCCATATATCACCTTTGTTCCAAGTGTGTGGTGGTCTTATTTTTCACCATAAAAGAGTGGAAAAAAAAGTGCCAAAAGCTTTTAAGCAAAAGGTCTCAAAAGAGTACCAAAAGAGAGCCTAAAAAGTGCTGAAAAATATTGTGTGCTTAGACCACTACCATTGTTTTTGTGCAATCTGTTTTGGAACTTGCTTTGCTCACTGTTTTGGGTTTTTATCTTCACTTTCCAGTGGCTAAAAGTCTTGGCTATGATGCTAAAAGAGTGGCCTTAGTGCCCCATTTGCTCAAAGTTGCCAAAAGACAAGAACCACCCACTTTTCTTCTAGTAGTTTTTGTTTTGTGAATCTATTCTAGCACCTTTCACTAGGATATCTTTTGAGTGCTAACCTTTCTTTCTTAACCTTTAATTTCTTGCTTGTCTTCTTGGATTTCTTAGTTTTGTCATAATTAAATTCCTTTTGCAAAGCCTTTCTTGTTTTTGGACCTTTTTATTGCTTTTATCCCTTGTTTCTTCTTGCACAATTTTGGCTTTGGTTACTTTGTGTGGTGTAGATTCTCTTTGTGAGGTGATCCAATATCTTAGAGGTAGCCTTCTAGGTGGTGGAGACCCAAAGGGAGCTTGAAGTCTAGAGTGGTAGCCAAAAGAAAGGGGAGAAACACCTTGGAAGGTAGCTTTGATTTGGTTGTAATTTTTGGCTTTGTAATCTTTCTTCTTTTTCTTCTATTGTAACTCAAGGCCTTCTTAGGTGTCTTGGGGGAGTCTTTGGTGCTCAATCCCATCTCCTAACAAGAACCTTTATTTCATAGTAAATTTTGTTTTTAGTTGGTTGGTTGGAGGAACAAAAGTTCTTCTAACTTAATCATTACGCTGCATAGCTAGTTTATTTGCTTTCTTTAATTGTGATAGCTTAGTGTGTGTCAACTTTAATTTCAACTTTAGTTCCCTTTGAGAAATTTGGTTCAAGAGTACCTAAGGTAAACTTTGGCTAGGAAAGGCTTGGTATTTAAGCAATCCATTGTGATTCACCTCCCTTTCCTGGAAGTGAACTTGGGTGTCTTTTGCCTCCTTAAATCTCTTAAAGAACTTTCTTTGAAATTTAAGTATTTGTTTGTTGCATTGTATATTTTTGAAAACCTTAAAGGATGTCTAAGACTAATTCCTATGAAATTGGAAGTGACTCTAGTAAGGTTGTAAAACCCACTTTGAAAAATTTAGCAAAAGAGCTAAAGTCACTTAAAATTT
>NW_014544264.1:190520-210813 GCF_000741045.1 Vigna radiata var. radiata | reverse complement strand
AGGGTCAAGGCCCAAAGTTGACTATGCTTGGATGTCCAAAATGGGTGTGTTGACCAAGGGGTCAACATTTTGGCTAAGCTTGGAGGACAAGGGAGCAAGATTTCGTCCTAGAGATGTGGAGGCTTCCCATTGGAGAGTTTACCTCCTAGTTAGTGGCCATGTGGCACTCTAGGAATGGAGAGTTTTTCCATAGGTAGTGGGCACATGTCACTCTCTCATTTGAGAGGATTTTTGTCACTTGTCTCTCTCTTATTGGAGAGGATTTCTCGTTGCTCTCCAAGACAACCAAGGTGGCTCTTTTAGGTTAAAGTTTCAGCCCATTTTGAGACACCTTAGCTTATAAATAGAGGTGTTCTCCATCATGTAATCACCTTTGATTTAGAGTAAAGTTATGTTGCCATATTTGTGCCATACTACTCTTTTAAGGTCACCCTAGGCTAGAGCAACCCAAGTGGCCTCCTCTAGCCACCTTCCTCCAATAGTTGGCCCAACCTCTCTTAGAGAAACACTAAACACACCTTCCATCACCATACAATTCATCTAAACCATGAGCTATCAACACCTTTCACCACCACCAAATTCCGCAATCTTCATCTATGAACTTATGGCTTGATTTGCTTCTAGATTTGGCTTCTCCTAGCTAGAGCAATATATTATTTTGCCATCAGTCGACTCTTCAGTTCTTCAATTTTCTTCTCTTTTCTTGAGTCTACGACCTTTATCTTCCACTCCATTCTTTAATTTCTCAAAAACACTACAAAGCAAAGCAAAACAAGCATAATATCTCTACAGACTCATTTATTGAGTTTTGGTTGATTCCAAGCTCATTCCAAGTAGTAAAGGGCGACATTTGGTCTAAAATGACATATGCAAATAACTGTTTTTCAACCTTCATCAATTGTCATTAGAGAGCTTGATATGTTACCACCATTCCTATAGTTATTGTCTTAGGTTTCTTAAGAGCATGAAACCTGGAACACATTTCTGGTTTAACTCTAGAACAACAAAGACAACAAAGAACAATGTTTCTTTATTTTAGAAAATACAACAATGGTACAACAATTGTCCTTCATAACTGCCTCCTCCATTCTCTGTTCATACTGCCATTCGTGTCCCTTTTTCTTATGCCATACACCAAGCCTTACTGATATGATAATCTTTTGGCTTCTTATCTCCCTTCTTATCTCTCTTATGATAATCTTCTCTTCGGTTTGCTAAGACTTAAACAGTTGACCATTAATAATTATTTGTCCTACAACACAACATCCTTTAATGTTAAAAATAAGAAAAGAAGCATACCTGATAATCTTTCGGAAGAGTGATGAGTCCAATATCTGCCAGGAAAGTTGCAAACTGCATCCTCATCTCCCTGACATCAAATACACTAGCTACTAAAAGGAGTTGATAAATAATATAATTTACCAAGAAGAGATTGAATTAACAAGTCATCAGATGTTTGCCTAATGTAAATTAGTACGAAGGGTTGAAAGATAAAAATAAACTAAACATGAAAATATCATAAATAAGCTATGCATATCCTTAATGTATCCACATCTATATTGAGTTGGCAGTTCCATTTTATCAGGTTCTTATTGATCACTCTTTTCTCAAATGTATTTGCTCTGTTACAAATAAGAGATGAAATGATCAGGTCAGGACCATTATCCAATATGTTGTGATTGGTATTATTAACAAAATATAGTTCAGGAGAAATAAACTGAGATTTTGTAAGATAGATTATCATTACATGAACCATAAAACTTTTGTAAATCTAATCTCGTAGGTAGCATTGAGCTGGTAGCATAAACAACATTAAGGAATTTTCTATATTGGATGTCATTGTTGTATTCGAACATTAAGCCTTACATTTGACATTAGTTTGCCTATTGACTTTTAAAACTGATGTGTTGAGGCAAGGTAATCAACATTATATAGATTATATTATGATTTTTTATAGTATTATGAAACAATATTTATCTCAATCCTTATCTTTATTTGTTCAAACAAAGTGGTTAGCAACAACACTTATCTCACAAGTATCCACAGTAGCAGCCATGTACCTAATCTCACAAGTAGAGCTTGTCACAATATATTGTTTTCATGAACACTACCAATTTGGATCACGTTCAATTATGAATGCATTGGTTATAATGCTTTTTCTATGAATCTTATTTATGAATGGCTAACAACCGTTACATATACATTATCTTAGACACTTATCCCAAATCATGCTTTCAATTCACACAGAATTGAAAATCCGGTTGGCCATTCCAACAAAAACAACAAAGATAGATGGGCTAAATTATTTTATGTTATTGTTAGGAACACTTTATTTAGGGTAAGTGTCCTAATATACAAGCTTATTGACTAAATCTTCATTAATTGGTCTGCATACAGAACATGGATCATCCTCCACCAAATCGTGCATGGATGTATGATAGGTGCTATAGAGGAAGAGGTGCTTTGAAAGAGTCATTCGTATTGGGTGTTGAAGAGTTCATAATTAAAGCTTGTGAACAAGAACGTTATCGAAGAGATGGAGGGCTTCGATGTCCATGTTTAAAGTGCGATTGTAAAAAGATTCTTAACGAAAGAGTTGTCAAGGTTCACCTCTACAAAAACGGTTTCAAGCCTAATTATTTCATTTGGGAGGATCATGGGGAAACCATGCCAGAAACTGATTTATTAATGATGTCACTTCGAGGGGTATGCAAACAGAAGGTGAACCAAATGAACATGTTATGACGATGGAAGACATGGTGCATGATGCTCTTATGCAAAGACAACCCTTCCAAGCATCAAATTCTTCTAACATGGAAGAGGCTCCAAATGAAGAAACTCAAAGGTTTTATAACCTTTTGTTGGAGGCAAATACGCCTTTGTATGAAGGAGCATCAGATTCCACATTATCAATGTGTGTGAGGCTTTTAGCATGCAAGTCGAATTGGAATATTCCTAACCAATGCTTATATTTCATTGGAAATATGGATTTGGATGCAACACCCATCAAATCTGGTTTGCCGAAAACTTACTACGATGCAAAAAAGATAGTGTCGAAGCTGTGATTACAGTCGCAGAGGATTGATTGTTGCGTGGATGGTTGCATGCTATTCTATGATAATGATTATGGAAAGAATGATGGAGCATTTGTTGAATGCAAATTTTGTGGGAAGCCAAGGTATCAACAACACAAGATAGGAGCAAGTTCTAAAAACCAAGTTCCTGTTAAATCCATGTTCTATTTTCCAATAATTCCAAGACTCCAAAGAATGTATGCCTCAAAAGAAACTACAGCAGAAATGACATGGCACCATCACAATAGGTCGTCAAATGGGGTTTTGCGTCATCCATGCGATGGAGAGGCGTGGAAGCACTTTGATAGAGTACATCCTGATTTTGCCATTGAGCCACGCAATGTTCGACTTGGTTTATGCTCTGATGGTTTTAATCCATATGTTCAAGCGTCAAATATACCATATTCATGTTGGCCAGTAATTGTGACGTCGTACAATCTTCCTCAAGATATGTGCATGTCTAAACCGTACATGTTTTTGACTTGTCTCATTCCGGGGCCATGCAATCCAAAGGTAGGCATTGATGTATACCTAGAGCCCTTGATAGATGACTTGAAAAAGTTATGGAGTGGTATCCTAACATACGATATTTCAAGGCGACAAAACTTTATCATGAGGGCGATGTTAATGTGGACAATTAATGATTTTCCTGCTTATGGTATGTTGTCTGGATGGAGGACCCATAGTAAATTGGCTTGTCCACATTGCATGGAGCATTCAAAGGCTTTTAGATTATATCATGGGCAAAAATATTTGTGGTTTGACTCCCATTGAAGGTTTTTACGAAATGAACATGCCTTTAGGAGAAATAGGAATGCTTTCAAAAAGGGGGAAGTGGACATGGAAGATGCGCCACCTTATTTGACGGGAACTGAAGTTTGGAATAGAGTTAATGGTTATCCTAAAGTAACGCAAAATGGTGCACCACCAAGAATAGATGGATATGGTGAGTGGCATAATTGGACGAAAAAGAGCATCTTTTGGGATCTACCATATTGGAAGGATAATTTGTTAAGGCATAATCTTGATTTGATGCATATTGAGAAGAATTTCTTTGACAACATTTTTAATACCGTGATGAATGTCAGTGGGAAGTCAAAAGACAATGAAAAGGCCCAAATGGATTTAGGTTTGTATTGTAGACGAAAAGACTTGGAGCTCAAAACTCATAGTAATGGAAAGATGTTCAAGCCAAAAGCTAATTATACACTTTCAGTAGACCAATCAAAACAGGTCTATCATTGGTTGAAAGATCTTAGGATGCCTGACGGATATTCTTCTAACTTGTCGCGGTGTGTTGATGTGAATAGGGGAAAGGTCATTCGGATGAAAAGCGATGACTGCCATGTGTTTATCGAATGCTTACTTCCTATAACGTTTAGTTCTTTACCGACTTATGTTCTCAATCCCATTATAGAAGTAAGTCATTTCTTCAGAGATTTATGTTGTACAACATTGAACGAGGTCGACGTTCAGAAGATGGAAGAAAACATTCCATTCATTCTTTGTAAGATGGAGAGAATATTCCCCCCTCATTCTTTGATTGTATGGAACATCTCCCTATACATCTTCCATATGAGGCAAGACTCGGTGGACCGGTCCAATATAGGTGGATGTACCCATTCGAAAGGTGACAATATCTTGTTGTATTGTTCAATTTTATTTTACATATTTCATGATCCTAACATACAACTTTTGAAATTGTATAGGTTCATGGGATATGCTAAACGTTCAGTTAAGAATAAAGCTAGAGTTGAAGGATCTATTTGCGCATCATATTTGCACAAAGAAACAACTCATTTCTGTTCCCACCACTTCAAGAACTTTATGTTAACACAACAAAGAAATAGAAATGAAGTAGACATTGAAATTGAAAGGACAACATTATCAGTGTTTGACCAAGCTGGTCGTCATTCCGGGAGGGAATCAACTCATTGGCTAAGTGACGAAGAATTGAGATCAGCTCATGTTCATGTCTTGATCAATTGCAATGAAGTTCAACCTTATCTTGAGTAAGGCTCCAAATAAATTGCATTTCTTAGGTTGTTGTTGTTATCTATTAAATTGAAATTGACCGAATATTGTCGTACCTATGAACAACTCATTCTTTCATACCTATCAACTTTCTGAGTCAAACAGTTCGGCATACATACATGCGAATTTCCCATTGTGGTTCAGGCAAAAAGTACGACTTCGAGCCATTCTTAGAGATTCATTTATTTGTAAATTATTTAATTCAAGATTTTCAAATACTTTATGGTTGTAGGTTCATGACGAGCCTTTGTGTGTGAGGAGCCAACATCTTAGAGATTTATCGCTTGCTCCTTTAAGATGTGTAAAGGAATGGCATACCTACTTTGGGAATGGATATAAATTTCATACCTATGCATGGAGCCAGGCAAGAGGACTATAAATAGTGGGGTTCATGTTAAAGGTCTTATAGAAGGGGCTGAAGATGATTTCTATGGTGTCATTAAGCACATATATGAGCTCGAGTACAATACCTCAACCATTGAAAAGAAGATTGTATTATTTTATTGTGATTGGTTTGATCCATCAAGAGCAGGGACAAGAGTGGATTCAAAGTATGGGATTGTGGATATTCGAATGGATAAAAGATATGTCTTGTTTGATCCTTTTATAATTGCACATAATGTAGAACAAGTGTATTATGTACCATATCCTGCATCACGCACGGACAAACGGGGTTGGTGTGTTGCAATAAAGACCAAACCTAGAGGTCGTATAGATTCTAATGAGGTAGAANTCGAGGTGCCATACCAAGTGGAGGAAATGTCACATGTTAATGACATCATTGAAGTTGAAGAAGTTATCCGATTGCAAGATATAGAAGGCGGTCTTCAAGAAGTGGACCCCAATAATGTACCATCAGTTGAAGGGTATATGGATGAAGAAACAAATGAATCAGAAGAAGAATGCAATGAAGATGACAACGAAGATTCATTTCACACGTCTAGTAGTGAATAGAGTTAGGATGTCTTGTAGTACCCATGGACGATCATTTATGTAATTACACTTTGCATGTTATTTCGAAACCCTTTGTATTTGACTACTTATTTTGCTGATTAGAATTTATTCTGCAATGGTTTTGTGTGGATGAATAGCTCATTCTTATTTTATGCTTCATTGTGTAGTAATGGCAAACAAAAACATAATCATCATCTTGTTCGCTTACTTGTCCTTTCCATTCAATTCTAAAAATATATTGACCTAACAGTTTTGTTTTTATCTTCAAGAATATGGCAACAGGTGGTTGTGACCCTCCTATTCCACCTTCAGGAAACTCAAGTAAGGAGAAGGGGAAGAAGAAACCTTATCAGATCAAATTGATGTCCCGTTTCAACAATATAAATGCATCAAGTAGTCAGCCATCTACACCTGATTCTACCTCCAATGCTACATCTGTTCCACCACCATTGCATGTTCCTGGTTTGACAACTACTCCATCATCTATTCCACCTTCATTGGACGTTCCTGCCTTCACACCTAGTCCACAACAAGTTGGTAATGATCAATGGAGATCACCCTCCCCCCAAGTTGGTTCTAACCCAACAACTCCCACAAATATTGCACCAACACCTCCTACAGGGGATGGAGTTCGACATTCAAGTTCAGCGGCAAATTTTGAAGATGTTTCCAGTAATCGTCCAATCATAACACCTGTTGAAGGAGGGTAACGAAAAATGAATTTGATGTTGGTAATTGTATATTATATTATTCTAATATTTGACTTATATTTTGGTATAGGTTTTATCCAACAAAAACATATACCAAAATATAAACACATGATGAATTGACATGTATTTATTGTGTATTACTTGAAGTTTTATCTCATAAAGTACTTATTAGACTTTCCAATCTTGTTTTATTTTCCTCAATACAATTTATGTTATTTTTTCTTATGTATATCAGTTTCACATTTTTTATGATAATAACAGTTTTTGGTTGAATACTAGATTTCACATCTTCTTATAGTACTAGATTTTTGTTTCTACTTAATAAGTTAGTATTCACTTCGGTCCATTTGTTGCTCTTAAATAGTGCACTTCAATTGATCTCTTTGATATGATCTGGTACAATTTGCTGATAGAAGATTGAGTCAAAATTCTTAGTAAATATTTGTTTTACAACGACAACCCTCTAACTTGGTCTTAGTCAAGTATATTAAAGGGTCACGGTGATGAATATGAAATGGTAGATAATTGAAGGTTAAAATTTAGGACCATCGGACATGTACATGAATCAGTTTTTGAGGACTACATACGTGTAAAAGAACCTATTATTGATGTTGTCCTTCAAACCTTAATTTAATCAAAGTTGGTCTGATTCCATTCATGTTACTGTCATATTCTTTGTTACACTCTTTTGTGTGTCTTTTCTCTCTCCATTCACGGAATACATTATCTTGGTCCTTCATTTCTGATGCCTCGAGGATTTATTCATTTTCTATTAGTAGAAAGCCATTGAAGCAACTTCATATCTGTTTCACTTCTCTATCTCCTCTAGTGCAGTTTTGAGTAGTCTTCCTTGAATGTTTTGAGTAGTCTTCCTTGAGTAGTTTTGAGATAAAAGACATTTGCTATTGTTCACCCTTGAAAAATAAGCAATCTGTTTTGAGTGTTATTAAAAGAGGCAAAGCTAAAAATAGGAACTGAACATGTGAAGCATATAGAGTCACAACTTTTCATGGTCCATTTTAAGGACTTTTTCCTAAATTTCAGCCCAAGGTCTGCCACCAGCCATTGTCGAGGCACTTTCTTTATCATATGCATTTGTGATAGAATAAGTATAGCAGTGTCTACAACATCAAATTATAACAAGAATTGTGATAGAATCAATCCAATTAGAATAGAGAAAAGGAACTAGTAGTTAAACCTGCAACATAAGAGATTAAGTCAGAACTACTTAGCTATTTAGTGAAAAAGTTAGTAGAATAAAACTGTTAGTGAACTGATATTAGCAACACTAGTTAGTAAAACAACTGAACAAGTATAGAAAAAAATTAGTAAGGTTAGTAAGTTAATAAATTGATTGAATCAACAAACAAAGTTAGTTAAAACAAATTAGTAAAACTGAATGCAACAGCAAACTGATTACATTAGTAAAGACTAAAGTCAAAAACAGATTTAGAAAAACTAGATAAACTACACTACTATGAGATAGCAATTACAAGTCACTAAGCTAAGTTAGGTATCATACTACTATTAAAAACTCTATCTGAATCTAATTCTACTAAATCAACTGTATATTAATTGTATGCTTTGCTTTGACTGAATTAAGTCAATTAGATGTTTATGAATATTTAAGCTCAGGCTTTGACCTATGTAACATCCTCTATCAACAGCNTAAATATTTAAGTTCAATATACATTCACTGCATTATGAATATAACGCAGACAAAAAAGCATGAGTAGAAAAGACTTTCACAACAATGCACCTTGCTCATCGGACTCCCACTATATGTTTCATAAGGACCCTCATTTTACAGCCAATTCATAACAAGTGCATGATAGTATATTGTGTCAAATATATCCTTGTTTAACTGTTGAGCCTGCACCACATAAGCATGTAGCCTATCAAATTGAAGACCATCTAGCTTAAGTTGTAAACGAATGTGTAGTCTGACTAATTAAATTCAAATTCCTTAACATTCATGTTTTTGGTCAACAGAGAAAGGTATCATGGAGGATTGAGGATGAAGAAAAGCTAGAAAAGAATTTCCATACCAAAGCATCTCACAGATTATCTGAGATGTTCAAAAAAGCTCGGAGACTAGGAAAAAACCTGATTGGATGGGAGGTGAGGTTTGGACTGCTCTTTTGGAAAAGTAGAACATGCCACTTTATAAACGAAAGTGTGAAACCGCAAAAAAAAAAACAGAACATCTGAAAAAGGTGGTTGTTTGCACACCAGAGGATCCATTAACGTGCATGAGCATGTTATTCGTCTGGTATGATGACATATCAATTTTATTTTACATTTCTACTCATTACTTTTACAAATATTTATTGTTAACAACTTACATCTTCTTTGGTTACAGTCACAGGAGCTTGGTCGGACAATGTATGTCGATGAAATATTTCAGCAAACACATATTCGAGCATCAACAGGAGAATTTGTCGATGAAAGGTCTAGGCGGACACATGTTAGTTTCTACTAACTCTATTATATATTCTTTATTAGGTTTTAAATCTTATTTGGTCTATCTAATTAACGATAATCATATATATTCATTTAATAGGAAGAGTTTCAAGCAAGATTTTCTCAATTAAGATCTGAGATTGGATCTGTTGGTGCTTCAGCTACTGCTCCCCTAGACCCTGCAGATGAGGAAAGATTGAGGAACCAATGCTGGTTGGAGGTTGCTGGTAGAAGATACAAGGGACGGGTATATGGCATTGGAAATGTCAGTGGTAGAGATGACTGTGTCGATAGTTACATACATCAGACACAGGCATCTTCTTCTCAGCAACCGATTGTGCAGGACATTTCTAACCTTCAAAATATAGTATCAACCCATGATGACAAACTTCGGCAACTTCAGCAGATGAATCTAAATTTCAAGGATTTATTGGCGCCATCTTGCATTACCTTCCGCCTCCTGCAGCAGCAATAGCACAATAATTTCTTCAATCCCAAATTCTTTCACAAACTAATGTTCAGCAACCACAACAACAACAAGCACAAGAGGATCAACCACAACAGGATCGTTATCAAAGAAATTACTAGTTATGTTTTTAGAGAGTAGTGCATCTAGGGTTTAAAACTTATTGTCTGCAGAACTTATTTGAACTTATATATTTGTTCTAATTGACAATTTTATAAACTTTTCTATGATGGATTAATGTTAAATGTTTGTTTCTGAGTTAAGACTTTATATGTCAAATGAATGAATTGATATAATGGCCAGGTGTTTCATATATAAGTTATAATGCTTGTCTTTGGAAATACGTAAGTTACATATTCATGTTATGGCAAAAAGAATTGTATACACATTATATACGGATTATCCGTATATAACTGTATATAAATTATATACGGATAATCCGTATATAAGTTATATACGGATTATCTGCATATAACACTACATACAAAAGTATTAAATACGGAGTTTTGCCCGTATGTAATCCGTATATAACCAAAAATTATATACGGATTTTGGGCCTTATATACGGATTTTGACTGTAGATAATGACGATTTTTCTTGTAGTGTCAACACCCAAAAATCACGTTTATGAATCTAAAACATGGATCAAACTTTGCAACAACAAACAAAAAGCACCTAGGAAGGGATGGCATACTAGAGAACGACGAAAGAAGTGTCCAAGGCAACCACTTTTTCCTCACTTTGATATAGGATATCAACCAAACAGTTTGTGGATAAAGGCTACCAAGCAATCGGTGCGGTTTGTGGATATAGACCACCGAACATTAATATATTTGTAGAATATACTCTCTGTAATCTAATCTTCTGCTATAAAATCATCACATGATGTAAAGCAATTCATTAATGAATTCAATTAGAAATTTCCTATTCTTTCACATCAATTCTCTTGTGTTCGGATTTCCTTTTTCTCATTGGAATTCCCTACTTCTCTGGTTCTTATTCGAGACTTTGGTCTTCCTAAAAGAACCGTATCAATTGGTATCAGAAGGTAACCTTCCACCCACGTCATTCCAATCGCTGCCAACACCCGTTTTGTGCATGAAGATTTTGAACAATTCAAAGACTCAATGGAGGCTCGTTTCTTGGAGTTGGGAACTGATAACGGTTGAAAAACAATTATTTTCATATGTCAATTTAGACCAAACTACACCCTTTAAGACTTAGAACGAGCTTAGAATCAAGTAAAACTCAATAAATGAGTCAGTCGAGAGTCAAAAACTGTTTTTAGCGATATTATGCTTCTTTTGCATTGTTTTGTAGTGATTTTGATGAAAGTGAAGATTGGGGTTGAAGATGAAGGTCTTAGACTCAAGATAGAGGAAGCAAATTGAAGAAAAGAAGAGTCAAGAAACCGCCTGGCGGCAAAATTCACCGCTGGGCGGTCCAAGGCGAGGAGAAGGCACCTGGCGTGGCCTCTGGGCGGATTTGCGATTAGAGGCAAACCGCCCAACGGTGGCGCGATTAGAGGCAAACCGCCGGGCGGTTGTCTGCTGGGCCTGGGCCTATTTTCTGTGACGCTCCTCAGTTATAAATAGCCTTGTTATGATTTCATTCTAATTCCTTTGACAGAAGAGGGCGGCCAGACCTAATTTTCACTCTCTAGAGAGGATCTCTTGGATGCTTAGGATCCTTTTCATCTTATCTAGGGTTTGCTTTTCCATTCTTCCATTATTTTTCATCTAGGTTCACCATGACAATGGTGAACTAATCCCTTTTGTTGTTGTGGGAAACAATATAGTCTTTTGAAACTCTCTTTTATTGAAACTCTTGTTTATTTATATGATTCTTCATATGCTTTGATTATCAATTGTTGGGTTCTCATCTACACTTAATGGTTTTGTCGTTTAACTCATTCGATAACTGTTGTTTGTCTCTATTGATACGGGAACGTACAATACTGTCATGAACTGGTGAGAAATTCCTTGATTAAGCAATACCAACCTAGGGATAGGGGGTAGGACGATCAATTGTTTTTGCTTCTGTTCTTAATGCATTGCTAATTGCTAGGGGAGGCTAGGGATAGCATGCCGGTAATTAGTAATAGGCTCTTCTCGCCAAGGGATCGGGTTAAGGGTAGGCCAAGAAAGTTTGCATAACAATTAGATAATCAAGCACATTAAACAAGAGGAGTAGATAAGAGGGAGCGAATAAGATGAAATTGTCAACCCCCAACAACTTCATTCATCCATAGTCTTTTTCGTCAATTGAATCAAACACATTTCATGTTTATTTTCTGTCTTTACATCCACAACAATTAATTTGTTTCTACAAGTCTTACGATTTTAATTCACACAAACGAGCCTTTCGAGTCTCTTGGGAAGAACGATATTGGGGTATTACCGATTATATTACTTGCACGATCTGGTACACTTGCCAGTGAGTCAATAGGAACGTCGCTGAAAGCTTGCTTCATGCAAATTGATGCATCGTTGAAGAGTAATCTTGAAGAAATCATGGGTAACCGCGAAATGCATACTCTCTCCAATAACGGTAACCATTCTCGACCTTATTCTTGTAGTACTAGGTTGGCTAGGTTAGGTTTTCCTCGCTTCATTGGGGATGGGGTAAAACAATGGATAATTCAATGTGAAACTTTCTTTTCGGTGGATGGCACACCTGATGATTACAAGGTCTGCTTGGCAGTCGTCCATTTCGAAGGAAAAGCTCTACAATGGCACAGCGCATATGTCAAGAACATTGGATTATTCAACCTTCCTTCTTGGGAATCTTACACTAAGATCTTGATTGATCGATTTAGGGAGGTTTGTGAAGATCCTGTGGCTGATTTGATGAAGTTGCGTCAAAAGAACTTTGTCCAAGATTACCATGACGCCTTTGATCGGATAGTATCGCAAGTGGAACTCTCAAAGACCAATCAATTAAGGTTCTTTCTGGGTGGCTTGAAGCAAGACGTGCAAATGATGGTTCAGATGTTTCAACCTACTTCTATAAGGAAAGCCTTCTTGCTAGCCAAAATATATGAATCTGCTAGCAACACCAGTTCACAAGCAAAGTCATTCCCCAAACAATTCAAACCACCCTTGTTGCCTAACTCCACCCAGTGAGCGGAAGACCCTCAGCGAAGACCAACCTCAAGAAATCTTACTCCTGCTTTTATGAATGAAAGAAGGGCTAAAGGGTTATGCTATTTTTGTGATGAACCGTTCACACCTGCCCATAGTTTAACCCACAAAAAACTCCAGATTCATATCATGGATTCAGAGGACGACACAATTTCAGATGAAGACACAACAAACCCAGTTAAAACGGAAGGTATCAGGGAAGAAGAACCATTGATTTCAGTTAATGCCCTGACAATGGTTGCTAATTTCAAAACTATGAGAGTTATTGGTCTTTGCCGAAAGAAACCTCTACATATCCTCATTGATAGCGGAAGTACGGTGATGCAAAATCGTGAAAATGGGATGCAAAATCGTGAAAATGGACCCTTTGAGTGTTACACTGGAAGACGGTGATGGGTGTCGCGACCCATACAAATTTAATTGCATATTAGGAATGCCGTATAGCTAGGGAATGACCCCTAGGTCGTCTCCCAAAGACCAATTTTGCAGTTCGAGAATCGAGTCTAACACAAAAAGGGGGGGTTTGAAAGTGTGTTGCAAAAATTAACGAACTGAATATAAAGACATAGATGCAAATAAACTAATTAAAGATAGCATGGTAATTAAACTAACACTATTAAAAACCTTAGACAACATTCAAACATCAAATACTCTTGCAAACAAATTAACAAACACAGTTAAAATTAATTAAACTCAACACTAATTCAAACACATTAAACTCAACCCTTCAACCAAATTAATTAAAAACCAAGCAAACCAACAAGCCTAATTTAATCCTAGCAAATAATTTGACTAAATGATAATTAACAATTAATTTTAAAAGTCCAATTGGCCAAAAAGAACCTCATGGTCGTGCACCACACTCCACCAAGTCCACTTCAATTTTTACTCTTCAAGAAACCATCCAATTTGTTATCTTTTGTCCCCATGTGCACCATTTCTCAAAAGGAATTAAAATATACTTAAAGCAAGCCTTTTGAAACTGTGCCCTCACTCCTTTCATGCAACAAATTCGGACATCCCATTCCAAGAGCAAATTGCCATGAGCTCATGTGCATGCTACAAAGAAAATTGCTTCAAAAACCAATGTGCAAATGGAAGATACCATGGATAGTCAGACCAATGTGCCAAGTAAGCTTAACCAAGAGAAAACAAACTTCAAAAACCTTCAAACACCATTAATGTCTCGCCAAAAACAATGCAAGAACCAAGATCAAAGTGGAAACCTTTCTAGAAAGAAAAGAAGCATCTTTTTTGGTTTGCCCAAAAATGGTAAAAAATTAATGGCATCATCTCTCCTCCTTTCCAACTCCCATTCGGCATTTCTTCTCAACCAACACACCTCCAGCTCTTTCTTCTTCCTCACACCGAAAACACTCACCTAAAAGACCCCATTTCAAAGTTCAACTTCATTCAAGAACATAAACCCACACTACTACTACTTCAACTCAACCCAATCTTCCATTTCTTCAAGCTCTTGTGCAAAAACGAAAATAACAATTCAACCTTCAGCTCCAGCACTATCCAGCCACCAAAACACCATCAAACTCTGGTTCCAAACTGTTTTCAAACATCCAAACCGAAATATAGAAGAAAAGAGCCAAACCCACAACACCCACACAACACCTGAAGCTCTCTTCAACCCAAAACTCACATAAAACTCCATTTTCATCAACCAACCAACCAAAATGCAAGGGAAACCGTGGATAACAGCAGCAAATAAGTAGGAAAACGAAAATATAACTTCATTCAAACCCAAGAACCTCCATGGAAATACAAAGACAAGCTTAAAAGCTCAAGCTTCAAACATAAAAAACAAGCAAATGAAAGAAGTAATGAACGGATTTTCACCACCAATGAGTTAGGACAGCCAAGAGTGAGTCAAGGGAAGAAGGAAATCTGCATGACATTCATTGAAAATGGTCCAAAACCGTGGCACCAAGCAAGCACCATGAGAGCATGTTCAAAACAAGAGAAACCCTAGGAGAATGAAACCAAAAACATGAAAATGGAAGAAGTTAAGTGTTTCTCGGTTTTCTCCTCTATTTGGACCGAGAGTTTTAAGTTTTGGTGGGGTCCACACACTACAAATCAGCCCTAAAGGAATGCCACATGGCCCCCACAATAGACTTTTACAAAAATGCCCCTAAAGGGGTCCAAAACACCTGATTCTAATTAAGGGCTTCTAGAAAACGAAATTACAACTTAATTAAAATGGAAGTGACTAAATGTTGAGTCTTGAATGATCATGCCACCTTCCCTAATGCTCCAAATGATGTTTCCCAAAATTTCCCTGCAACCAAAATGCACTTAATCAGCTCAGAAAACCCAAATTAGCACAATTACGAATTTCCGACCAAATTAAGCAGAATTCGGAAAACGTGGAAATAACAGACAATTAAACACAATTCCCTGGTTTATTTAAGTGCAATAAACTAAATATAGTTCAAGAAATAACCACTCATCAAAATAGACCACACTTATTCTTTTGCACTCCTAGGCAAAACCAAGACGAAAACTAGGGAACTACTCAAACATCAGGGAGGTGACATAGACTCGACAGACAGACACAACGACTCACAAAACAGAAACAGAGCTGCACAATTCTCACAAAATCTGGACAGTGAAAGGAAGTGGACAGTATCCAACACAAAAGCAATATACTCACAAAATCATCCAAACAGTTCAGTACATGGAAAACAGTTAATCAGTTCAAGAGATGAATCAAAAGCAACAGAGCCTCACAGATGCACACAATCAGTGTTTCTCTCAAGTGTTTAAGGTAAATCAATGTCACTCAATGCACTCAAGAAAGCAAACACAAATAGACTTGGCAAACCTCTAATATCAACACTTAAACCCATATGCATGTTCAAAACAAAAGGTCTTTTCATGGTTGTAATGGGGCCAAGGACAAGGGAGGATACATCTGGATAAGAAGCTACAAACCATAAGGAACAGAGGAGTAACGGGGAACAAGTGTAAACACATTCAAACACACCCACAACCTCTAATTCCATCCTCTTCTTGACTCCATTATTCACAAAAAATTTTATGTATTTTCTCTTCTTCTTCTTCTTTTTCATTTTGTCTCTTTTTTTTATTCAACACACAATTCAAAAGACAAGATACATGATATTTAAAGTTCAACCGCAAGAAGAGGACTCACTAGCCAATTCATCTGCAACTCCAAAGCTCCAAAATTCCTAAGGTTCATGTGATCATGGTTTTTCACTTAGGCTTTGTATGAGCTTCAAAACAAAGAAATGAGGGAAGTATAGGCTCAAAGGGGCTAACAAAGAGATCATAACATGGTAGGCTATTTGGCTAGAGAGGCTCAATCAACAAAATGCCTTTATCATTTTCAAACATGCGCATGAATAAAGAATTATCAACAGAGTCAAGCCAAGGCAAAAGTGCAAGCAATCCAGAGACATATCACACACAAGAAAGATCACCAAATGGCTCAAATCTCACACAGGTAATCGGTCACAATCAATTGAACTCTCAAACATCATGATTATCTTCCAAGCAAAGAAGACCAAGGAGTCCAACAAAACAGAGTATCAATGCAGTGAAGGGAAACTAACAACCTAATCACAGTCCAGAATTCACGAAAAGCATGCAAAACTGTACACAAGACACAACAAACTACAAAAACACCGAAACACAAACAAAGAAACAACCTACACAAACAAAGAAACACCCCTAATAGACCAAACTTAAACGACACAATGTCCTTAGTGTGTCACAATCAGCAGATCAATAATCAGAACAGTCAGCAGATATAGACAAAGTGCAATAAAAGTGAGGAGGGAAGGAGAAAAGAAACTCCCTGAGTTAGAAGGCTGTCTTCCACTATTGGATTCAGCCAGGAAGTCTCAAGGAAGAACCAGAACCGCTTCATCCTCCACATTTGATCATGTAGGGAGATGTCCTCCACAGCTGGATCTAAAAGGCAATGACTGTTGATGAGGAGGTTCAGCTGGTGCCTATTAATCTTGAAGCTTTTGTGAATGGTTGCACCTTTGTTCTCCTATGTGGGTGCTTGTTGGTCAAATTCATATGTACCTCCTGCAACATGGTTAGTGCAATATGGTTCCACAAAACTAACATGCAGGGGTGTAACACCCAATCCTAGTGTAACATGCTGAACATCAGATATACTCTTAGAACATGAATCACTTTAAAATTCAGAAGCAATATCAACAACAAAATCAGATTCATGTTCAGTGCATGGGGAATAAACATTCAGACAAGATAGCAAAAGTTGTTTCTCATCATGCAAAGAGTGGAAATCAAAATCATGCCCATCAACATCATAATCATCAACATACCTATCATCAACATGATCATTAACAATAGAATCAATCATAGGTATGTTATCAGACTCACAGTTAGTATCACCAATCATAGAGTTGGAAGTTGGTTGTCTCACGGAATTGATTTCAACACAAATAGAGCAAGAACCAACTTTGCAACTACATTTAAAATTTTCAGAAAACTGTGAAAGATCAAAATGTAATCCAAAGTCTAAAACATCTTCTATTTTCACAGTTTCTATATCAAAATCATCACTAACATGTGAATCTGCAGCAAAATCAAGAATATCACCAACATCCTGGACATCACAATCCTCATCAAAATCCACAACAATATCCACATCATTCTCAAATCCTGATTCAAATCCAGATTCAATGCATGGATGTAGAGAAGATAGAAAAGAATGCTCTTTCTCAAGCAAGGAATCAAACTCATCAACCACATGTTTATCAATAATGTCATCCAACATGTCAATCCTAAAAATAGAATGGTCCTTAGCTGGAACTTTCATTGCATCAAGAATATTAAAGTGAACAACAATATAAGCAAATTCCATAGACAAAGTTCCAGCATACACATCAATCTTGGTTCGGGCAGTTTTCAAGAATGGCCTGCCTAGAATAATGAGAGCAGATCCAGGAGAGAATCCCTCCTCCATCTCTAAAACATAAAAGTCAGCAGGAAAAATCAATTCAACAACCCTAACCAAGACCTCCTCTATGTAACCTGTTGGGTGGGCAACACTCCTATTGGTCAACTGAACGACCACACCCATAGGTTGTAAAGGACCAAGAGACAAAGATTTATAGATAGACAAAGGCATGACATTAATAGAAGCACCTATATCAAGCATGGCATTCTCAAATTTACTGTTTCCAATCACACAAGGAATGCAAAATATACTTGGGTCCTTGCACTTTTCTGGAATATGCGGGATCGGCTTACCAATAAGTGCAGATACATTCCTTCCCATGCTACTCCTTTCGTTGCCCTTCATCTTCCTCTTGTGTGTGCACAGATCCTTCAAGAATTTGGCATATTTTGGTATCTGCTTGATGGCATCGAGTAGAAGTATGTTCACCTCTACCTTCCTGAAGGTCTCCAGAATTTCCTTATCCACCTCTTCCATCTTTTTGCTAGGAAGTGCCCGTGAAGTGAATGGAAGAGGGATAGGTCGGTCAACCAATGGAGAAGCTGCGGCAGTGGCGGTGGAGGTGGAGGAGGGAGAAGATCCACCTGAAGAAGAACCACCGGCTAGAGAAGAAGATCCAACCACCTCAAATGCCCTGCGTGGACCATCATGGTCGTCCTCTCTAGGAACAGTGGCAAGCACGGGTGTAGGTGTAGAAGCGAGCTCTGAAGGCACAACAATCTGCTTCCCCGATCTGAGAGTAATGGCACTCCCATTCTTCGGATTCTGCACAGTCTGGGATGGTAATTTATCATAATTTTGAGACTGCGCCTGGTTAAGCTGAGTAGCCATCTGTCCCATCTGGTTAATGAGACTCTGTATGGAAGCTCTAGTCTCCTGCTGAAACTGCAGGTTTTGCATAGTCATCTGTCTCACTAACTCTTCCAATGAAGGTGTAGACGAAGTGGAAGGTTAGGCAGCTGGTTCGGCAGGTGCCTCTTGTGTTGTTGTTGTTGTTGTTGCCTCTGGTGTTATTGCATAAATGGAGGGACATATCTGTTAGGTGCTTGATGAGTGCATATTTGATTTTCAAAAAGTTTAACTCGTGTGTGAAGAATAAAGTGATTTCATTTGCATGTCCATGACAAAGTGATATTTTGATGATTGATTTATGACTCGTGATGTTCATTCTTTTGATCCAAATGCAAAATATGAAATAAAATAACTCAGAACGAAGTTTGGGAATTAATCAATTTTGCCCAGGAGTGCAAAAGGATAAGTGTGGGGGTGTGATGAATGCATATTTATGCCCACATTTATGCTTTAAAATTCAAATTTTTTATCAGATATTTATGCTTAAATGGTTGTTTTAAAGTGAATTTGTGTGAAGTTGAATTATTGGGTTTTGGAATTAAAGTGGTTTAAAAAGTGATTTTAATTGCATAAATTATTCTTGGATGTTCTAATATTTATTTGTGCAGAGGAATTAGAGTTTTATTGGTCCAAATTGCAATTTAAAGCCCAAAATCAGATTTGATTTGAAAAATAATGTCCAGATGGGCCAAATAGGAAATCTTTACTCATGCACCCCCAGATTTCCCTACATGCACCCCTCAGTTCTAATCCAGGCCAATACTGAAGCCCAATAGTAACCTTTTTCTTCTACACCTCCTAAGTTTCCTATTCCTACCCCTCCTAAACCAGAGTCCATCAGATGTTGACACGTGTCGCCAATCCACCACACACAGATTTCAGCCAATGACTTGCTCCCACATCGCGCAACCAGCCACGGTCTCGCCGTCAGTCACCCACGACCACCGTTCACGACCATCAACATCGAGAAACCCAGCTTTGCCACCATCCCAACTGGCGCTGTCAACAGGCACGCTGCTATGCGCATCTCGCACCTTCATCATTCTCGCACACCACAGAAACAACCACGGTAATCGCGTTGCGTCAGTCTCAGTGCCGCCATCCTCCATCAACGACGGCCACCACCTACATAACTCAACAAACTCAGAATCCCGCAAGCCTAGTAGATTCGAATCTGGATTGTCTTCATCACCATAACCGCACATCAACGCCACCATCACAATGCGCCATTGCATTCATGTGGATCAACTTCATCACCGTCGCAGATTCAGTTACAGCAGCTACAAAACCAGAAATCAAAAATACCTTCTTGATCTCGCGCATCATTGTTCATCTTCCTCGCCAGCCGCTCCATCATTCTCATCAATTTCGGACTTGCAAAGCCAAACCAGAAAACCAGAAAAAGACAACCATGGTTATGCAATCACCCTCACACCATCCCAAATCGCGACTCGCATCTCCATAGGCCTAGAAGTTGCGCGTCTCCAGAGAGCAAATCTCCTCTCCCATTCACGCGGTGCAGCAACTAGAATGAGCCTTCCAAACCCCTTTACCCCCAATTGCAAAACCTAATTTTGGGTTGGGAAGGGGTAGACACGTGGCATGCTCTCATTGGCCACGTC
>NW_014544264.1:183358-189370 GCF_000741045.1 Vigna radiata var. radiata | reverse complement strand
AGGTTTCCTCTTTGTTCTACAACATTCTTTAAATATTCTCAAGTTTAATCATTACTCATAAGCATTGCATAGCATTCATAAGAGTCAGATATTCGAAAGCAATTCCGTGTTCGTTGGGAGACGACTTAGGGTTACTTTAGCCCTATCTACTTTCTTGAATACTACTAGGCAATACTGAAGTTGCCTTGAAAAATAGTATTAATTAGATAGCTTCAACGACAACTTATCAAATTTGGCGTCGTTGCCAGGGAACACGGTTAGTATTTTCAGTATTTTGATTCTTATTTTTCATTTTTTTTTATTTTTTTCCCTAACGCATATACATTTAATTTAGTTTGAGTTATTTTGTAGCATTTAGTAATTGTTATCGTCAGAAAAAAAAAATCTTTGTTCTTGCTTTAATTAAGAATTTCTCTTGAGAAATACTTAAGGGTAGTTTGAATACACTCTGGCTAGGAAAGACTTGGTACTTAAGTTGTTCATTGTGACACACCTTTCTTTCCTGGGAGTGGACCCAAACGAAGTCTTTCTTATCTATCATTTGAAATCTTTTTCTTATGCAAGAACGGAAGAACAAAAAGAATTCAAACACAGATAAATAGCTTCAAGCAGATTCTTAGTGCATGACCAGAGCTAACCCGGGAGAATTCTATCCAATTAACCCGGAAGTTGAAAGGAATTTGCGTAAGGTGCGGAGCAATTTGAAACTTGTGTGTTCTACTGAGGGAACACTTCCTACATTTGAAGCCATACCACTTTCATCATCTCCAGTCACAAACATACCATCCAATCCCTTATCCGATCCTAACCCAAACAGAATGGCACAAAGAACCATTAGACAGTTAGCCACCTCCCACAATGCAGTTACCCGAAGTAACATTGAATACCCTGATGAGGAGTGGGAGTTGAGACCTGACCTGCTAAATGCCTTACCAAAGTTCAATGGGTTATCGAGGGAGAATCCACACAAGCACTTGAGACAATTCCACATGTTGTGCGAGAATTTTAGATCTCCCAGGATCACAATAGAAAGCCTGAAGATGAGAGCTTTTCCTTTTACTCTTCAAGGAGCGGCTCAAGATTGGTGGTATTATCTCTACTCAGATTACAAATTGGGAAACCATTGAAAGACTATTTCTTGAAAAGTATTTTCCTGCATCTAGACTATCTGCCATCCGAAGAGAAATTCAAGATATAAGACAGAGAGATAGGGAAAATCTTAGTGAATATTGGGAAAGATTCAAGAAACTTTGTGCTTCATGTCCTCAGCTCTAAATGGAAGACTTCATTCTAAGCTTTTATGAAGGATTAAGTCCAACTGATAGGACATGGGAAGATGCTACAAGCGGAGGATCTTTCTTAGACAGGTCACTAGAAGATGGGATAGATCTAATAGAACGGAAGGCACTAGACAATCAGCAATATGGAACAAGAGAAAATTCAGTGACTTTGTTGAAAGGAGTGCATGAAATTGAAAATGGTGTAGTTGATGGAAGGANGATAGATGAAAGATTGAATAANTTAGAAAGCAAACTCGACAAGATTGCAAGTTTGTTTAAAACCTCCACTCCACAAATTGCTAAGAAGTGTGGAATTTTCATTTCAACTGATCACTACACTGATGAATGTTCTAGCTTGATGGAAACAACTGTGGAAAATCCATCTCAAGTTTTTGCTGCAAACATGTTTGGAGGAAACAGACCATACCAGAATTATCATGATTCATCCTCAAATAGGTATCAGCAGAGCTGGCAACCTTATGTTCCACCTCAACAAAGGCATCAACCTCAGCCTGAAATATCACTGCAAGATTTCATGAAAACAATGCTTGAGCAAAATTCAGANATCAAGAAATCAATTGTAGATTTGACTCAGAGGGTGGAAAAGTTAGAGACTAAGGAGTCAAATAAGTTGCCTNCACAAACAGTGATCAACCCGCAAAATGTAAGTGCTATTACTTTGAGAACGAGTAAGCAAGTAGAAGGCCCAGAAGGAGCCCAAGAGGAAAAAGATAAGGAGAAAGAAGAAGCACAAATTGATGACAATGGGGGATCAAGTGAACCATCACCTGAGACTACCACTGAGAAATCCAGGTCAGTATCCTCTAACTCTTCTTCTTCTAAAAAATCTTCTTCGTCTTATTCTCCACCACCTCCATATCCCAATCGGTTGAAGCCGAGAAACAAAAAAATGGAGGAATTAGACCAAGAGATCTTGAATATTTTCAAAAAGGTGGAGATCAACATTCCCTTGCTAGATGCTGTTAAGCAAATCCCTAAATACACCAAGTTTTTGAAAGAAATTTGCACAAATAAAAGGCGTGTTAGGGATACTGAGGTTGTGAATTTAGGAAGAAATGTGTCAAGCTTGATTAAGAAGAATATTGAAATACCGCGAAAATGCAAGGATCCAGGTATGTTTTCTATTCCTTGTGTTATTGGAAATTCAAAGTTTAACAATGCCATGCTAGATTTAGGGGCTTCCATTAATGTAATGCCTTTATCAGTGTTTACTTCTCTATCTTTGGGACCTCTTAAGACTACTGGTGTGGTCATTCAACTGGCCAACCGTAGCACAGTTAACCCTGTAGGTGTGCTTGAGGACGTGCTTGTCCGAGTAGACAAGTTAATTTTTCCTGCAAATTTCTATATCTTGGACATGAAGGATGAAGAAGGAATCAGTCCAGCAACTATTATCTTAGGAAGACCCTTCATGATGACAGCACGAACCAAGATAGATGTGCATGCAGGATCATTGACAATGGAGATAGGAGACGAGAAAGTGTGCTTCAACGTGTTGGAATCTGGGAAACACCCGATTAGAGATCATTCTTTGTTTTGTATTAACTTATCAAGTGATGTTGTAAACGATGATTCTTTTAGTTTCTTAGACATTTTTTCAACTTGGGACTTTTCTTTTTCAAATATGTCGTGTCTTATTTTGGACGACAAAGGAAATTGTAAAACAGGTGATATTGGGGACGCGGTGTCAATAGATGATACCTCTCTAGCGTCTGAGTGTGATGTTAGGGTGGCTGAAATTACCTTAGGCAGTAAGATATTGCCATTTGTGGTACAACAACCCATTTTGGAGTTGAAACCTTTACCATCCNATTTGAAATATGCTTATCTTGAGAGGGATGCGAAACTCCCTGTTATTATATCTGCATTGCTTACTGATGAGCAGGAAAACCAGCTATTACAAGTTATCAGAGACCACAAGGAAGCTATAGGCTGGATTTTTGCAGATATTCCTAACATTAGCCTTCCTTTTTGCATGCATAGAATACTTTTGGAGGAGGATGCTAAACCAGTGAGATAACCTCAAGGAAGACTGAATTCTCAACTGATGGGGGTTGTAAAGAAAAAGGACACCAAGTTGCTATAAACAGGTATTATATACCACAATTCTGACATCATTTGGGTGGGCCCTATACATGTGGTTCCCAAGAAAGGTTGAATCACAATGGTCAAAGACGAAAAGGACAAGTTGTCTCCTATTCAAGACAGAAGTGGGGCACGTAATTTTGTAGTTGACCATCTTAGTAGGATTGAAAAGGGAAAGGTTAACATTCTGATCCAAGATGACTTTTCCGATGAAGTCCTACTAGCATTCCTTCCACCACGAAGGAGGTAAGTTCCCTCATACTTTTTCTCTGCATTTTACATTAAAGGCATACATTGAGGATAATGCACAGTTTAAGTGTGGGGGTGTGGGGAAACAATTTGATTTGTTCCCTATTTTGTTTTTTTTTTCTTTAATAAAGATTTGCAATGGACTTGAGAGTCTGAATCAGTAACTGGATAATCATATATAAAAAAGAATCATGTTGATATGAATGGATTACTTTTATGATTTGCTAATTGAGTTGACTTGGGAATTTCCTAATTAAATCTTTTGTGAAAGAAATTTGAACCATGTGTGTTTTGAGCCTAATGATAAGGATGGACCATCATGTGCCATACCTATTTTTCTTGAGTGATTTGCCCATGTTTTGATGATACTCTAATATTTAGCTTGATTATGTGTTGTGCAACTGAGGTGAATATGCATGATTTGATATGATTGAGGCCTTTCTTGTTTTAGCTACTTGGCCAAATAAAATTACCTTAACATTAATCTATTGGAAACCCCTTTGAGCCTTAAGACTATTTTTCTTGTTTCCAGTAATTGCCAAATGAAAAAAATGAAGGAAAATCATATGTTCCTCACCTGAGGAAAGAAGAAGTAGTAATGGATTGTGTTATAAGTAAGTAATGAATAAGTGTGTGGGTGAGTGTCTCACCACAAAATATAAAAAAGGAAGGAAAAAGGAAGATGAAAAGTTGAAGATTTGAAAAAAAAAAAGTGATAAAAAAAAATTAAAAAAAAAAATCTTCCTAAAAAGAGCAAGAAATAAGGTTGGTTTTGAAATAAAGTATCATTACTCTTTCTATATCAACTTCGAAAACCCATAAATTCCAAAGAAAATTTCCTACCTTTACCTTGTCCACAATATAACCTTTAAAAAGTCCTCATGATCAATAATTGCATGTTTTCTGAAGTGTTTGAATGTTAGAGTTTTGCTAAATACCAAGGGTGTCTACTTACATGGGTATTTTGAGTGTAAACACAAGCCAAAAACACTTCAGAGATTTGGAGAGAAATAGATACATTTTGACTTGAGTGTTATCTTTTATATTTGATTTTCTTGGGAGTTCAAAAAGTTTAACTCATGTGTGAAGAATAAAGTGATTTCATTTGCATGTCCATGACAAAGTGATATTTTGATGATTGATTTATGACTGGTGATGTTCATTCTTTTGATCCAAATGCAAATATGAAATAAAATAACTCATAACGAAGTTTTGGAATTAATCAATTTTGCCCAGGAGTGCAAAAGGATAAGTGTGGGGGGTGTGATGAGTGCATATTTATGNCCACATTTATGCTTTAAAATTCAAATTTTTGATAAGATATTTATCCTTAAATGGTTGACTTAAAGTGAATTTGTGTGAAGTTGAATTATTGGGTTTTGGAATTAAAGAGGCTTAAAAAGTGATTTTAATTGCATAAATTATTCTTGGCTTAAAATTACTCTTGCACCCCCAGATTTCCCTACATGCACCCCTCAGTTCTAAACCAGGCCAATACTGAAGCCCAACAGTAACCCTTTTCTCCTACACCTTCTAAGTTTCCTATTCTTACCCCTCTTAAACCAGAGTCCATCAGATGTTGCCACGTGTCGCCAATCCACCACACACAGATTCAGCCAATGACTTGCTGCCACATCGCGCAACCAGCCACGGTCTCGCCGTCAGTCACCCACGACCACCGTTCACGACCATCAACACCGAGAAACCCAGTTTTGCCACCATCCCAATCGGCGCTGTCAATAGGCACGCTGCTATGCGCATCTCGCACCTCCATCGTTCTCGCACACCACAAAAACAACCACGATAATTGCGTTGCCTCAGTCTCAGCGCCGCCATCCTCCATCAACGACGTGCACAACTCAACAAACTAAGAATCGCGCAAGCCTAGTAGATTCGAATCATCTCCCTTCGCCTCCACCTTCTTCGAATCTGGATCGTCTTCATCACCATAACCGCACATCAACTCCACCATCACAACGCGCCGCTGCATTCATCTGGATCAACTTCATCACCGTCGTAGATTCATTTACAGCAGCTAAAAAACCAAAAATAAAAAATTCCTTCTCGATCTCGCGCATCATTGTTCATCTTCCTCGCCAGCCGCTCCATCATTCTCATCAATTTCGGACCTGCAAAGCCAAACCAGAAAACCAGAAAAACACAACCATGGTCGTGCAATCACCCTCTCACCTTCCCAAATCGCGACTCGCGTCTCCACAGGCCTAGAAGTTGCACGTCTCTAGAGAGCGAATCTCCTCTCCCATTCACGCGGCGCAACAAGCAGAATGAGCCTTCCAAACCCCTTTACCCCCAATTGCAAAACCTAATTTTGGGTTGGGAAGGGGTAGACACGTGGCATGCTCTCATTGGCCACGTC
>NW_014544264.1:176089-182313 GCF_000741045.1 Vigna radiata var. radiata | reverse complement strand
AGGTTTCCTCTTTGTTCTACAACATTCTTTAAATATTCTCAAGTTTAATCATTACTCATAAGCATTGCATAGCATTCATAAGAGTCAGATATTCGGAAGCAATTACGTGTTCGTTGGGAGACGACTTAAGGTTACTTTAGCCCTATCTACTTTCTTGAATACTACTAGGCAATACTGAAGTTGCCGTAGTATTAATTTGATAGCTTCAGCGACAGCTTATCAGTGCTCCAACATTCTGGAAAGGTGGCGCTTGCTGCTGATGCTGTGGCGTATTGTTCAATCTAAGATTAGGGTGATTCCTTCACCCTGAGTTGTACCTGTTGCTGGACAAGTCATGATTTGACTGTTGTGGCTGCCGGTTGTTAAATATGTTAGTAGCATAAGCTTGAGGTTCATTAGAGGCAGCTAATGGCTGCAAAGTAGGACAAGCATCTGTGTAGTGGTCACGAGAAGTACAAACAACACATAGTCGTGCAACAGATGCGGATGAAGCTGTAGGTTTCTGGTTGGTTGCCAACTGTGTCACTAACTTTGCAAGAGATTCAATCTTGTCTTCCAACTTGCTTTCAATGGCTGATAAAGACTGGGCAACAACATCATGTACGCCCCTCACCACAATGGCATCATTCCTGGCGCTAAACTGCTGGGAGTTGGAAGCCATCTACTCAATCAAATGCCTGGCCTCAGCAGGTGTGGTGTCTCCAAGAGCTCCACCACTGGCAGCATCAATCATACCCCTATCCATGTTGTTCAAACCCTCATAGAAATACTGGATAAGGAGTTGTTCAGGTATCTGATGGTGGGGACAGCTTGCACAAAGTGTCTTGAATCTCTCCCAATACTCATACAAGCTTTCTCCACCAAGCTGCCTAATCCCAATGATGTCTCTCCTTATAGTTGTGGTCCGGGATGTTGGGAAAAATTTCTCCAAGAACAACCTCTTCAGATCATCCCAGCTAGTGACGGATCTAGGAGTCAAAGCGTACAACCAATCCTTAGCAACACCTTCCAATGAATGAGGGAATGCCTTCAAGAAGATGTGCTCTTTAGGAACATCATGAGGTTTCATAGTGGAACAAACAATGTGGAATTCCTTCAAATGCTTATGTGGACTCTCACCTACAAGACCATGAAACTTGGGCAACAAATGGATCAGTCCAGTCTTGAGAACAAATGGAACGTCCTCATCAGGATATTGGATGCACAAGCTTTCAATATCGAAATCAGGTGCAACCATCTCCCTAAAAGTCCTCTCATGAGGTGGAGGTTGTGCCATATTGTTCTTAGTATGAAAAGTAACAGAATCACAATCACAATCAAGTGCAGATGCAACAGATGTAGTGGATGCAATATGCACAGAGTACTTAACAGTGGGATGCACAGTATCTGATGGAACAGACTCAAAAACATATTCTAAAGACAAATTCCTAGAATGCCTAACTAACCTATGAAACGTCCTATCAATTTCAAAAAGGGTGGTATGAATCCAGGATTTCCTCTAGTCATGCACTAAATCACAATACCCTATAATCATGAAACAATTGCAGAAAAATTCAAAACACAGAAAACAACACAAGACAACACAACTCACACAAACACAAACACAACACAAGACTCAAAACTGAACCATTGGTCCCCGGCAGCGGCGCCAAAATTTGATGGGTGTCGCGGCCCATACAAATTTAATTGCATATTAGGAATGCAGTATAGCTAGGGAATGACCCCTAGGTCGTCTCCCAAAGACCAATTTTGCGGTTTGAGAATCGAGTCTAACACAAAAAGGGAGGTTGAAAGTGTGTTGCAAAAATTAACGAACTGAATATAAAGATACAAATGCAAACAAACTAATTAAAGATAGCATGGTAATTAAACTAAAACTATTAAAAACCTTAGACAACATTCAAACATCAAATACTCTTGCAAACAAATTAACAAACACAATTAAAATTAATTAAACTCAACACTAATTCAAACACATTAAACTCAACCCTTCAACCAAATTAATTAAGAACCAAGGAAACCAACAAGGCTAATTTAATCCTAGCAAATAATTTGACTAAATGACAATTAACAATTAATTTTAAAATTCCAATTGGCCAAAAAGAACCTCATGGCCGTGCACCACACTCCACCAAGTCCACTTCAATTTTTACTCTTCAAGAAACCATCCAATTTGTTGTCTTTTGTCCCCATGTGCACCATTTCTCAAAAGGAATTAAAATATACTTAAAGCAAGCCTTTTGAAACCGTGCCCTCACTCCTATCATGCAGCAAATTCGGACATCCCATTCCAAGAGCAAATTGTCGTGAGCTCATGTGCATGCTACAAAGAAAATTGCTTCAAAAACCAATGTGCAAATGGAAGATACCATGGATAGTCAAACCAATGTGCCAAGTAAGCTTAACCAAGAGAAAACAAACTTCAAAAACCTTCAAACACCATTAATGTCTCGCCAAAAACAATGCAAGAACCAAGCTCAAAGTGGAAACCTTCTTAGAAAGACAAGAAGCATCTTTTTTGGTTTGCCCATTAATGGCACCATCTCTCCTCCGTTCCAACTCCCATTCGGCATTTCTTCTCAACCAACACACCTCCAGCTCTTTCTTCTTCCTCACACCGAAAACACTCACCTAAAAGACCCCATTTCAAAGTTCAACTTCATTCTTGAACATAAACCCACACTACTACTAATTCAACTCAACCCAATCTTCCATTTCTTCAAGCTCTTGTGCAAAAATGAAAATAACAATTCAACCTTCAACTCCAACACTGTCCAGCCACCAAAACACCATCGAACTCTGGTTCCAAACTGTTTTCAAACATCCAAACCAAAATATAGAAGAAAAGAGCCAAACCTACAACACTCACACAACACCTTAAGCTCTCTTCAACCCAAAACTCACACAGAACTCCATTTTCATCAACCAACCAACCAAAATGCAAGGGAAACCATGGATAACAGCAGCAAATGAGTAGGAAAACGAAAATATAACTTCATTAAAACCCAAGAACCTCGATGGAAATAAAAAGGCAAGCTTAAAAGCTCAAGCTTCAAACATCAAAAACAAGTAAATGGAAGAAGTAATGAACGGATTTTCACCACCAATGAGTTAGGAAGCCAAGAGTGAGTCAAGGGAAGAAGGAAATCTGCATGACATTCATTGAAAATGGTCCAAAACCGTGACACCAAGCAAGCACCATGAGAGCATGTTCAAAACAAGAGAAACCCTAGGAGAATGAAACCAAAAACATGAAAATGGAAGAAGTTAAGTGTGGCTCGGTTTTCTCCTCTATTTGGACCGAGAGTTTTAAGTTTTGGTGGGGTCCACACACTACAAATCAGCCCTAAAGGAATGCCACATGGTCCCCACAATAGGTTTTTACAAAAATGCCCCTAAAGGTGTCCAAAACACCTAATTCTAATTAAAGGCTTCTAGAAAACGAAATTACAACTTAATTAAAATGGAAGTGACTAAATGTTGAGTCTTGAATGATCACGCCACCTTCCCTAATGCTCCAAATGATGTTTCCCAAAATTTCCCTGCAACTAAAATGCACTTAATCAGCTCAAAAAACCCAAATTAGCACAATTACGAATTTCCGACCAAATTAAGCAGAATTCGGAAAACGGGGAAATAACAGACAATTAAACACAATTCCCTGGTTTATTTAAGTGCAATAAACTAAATATAGTTCAAGAAATAACCACTCATCAACGGTGCTAAAGTTTAGATTAACACGATGGTTAAAAAAATTTCTTGGATATTACATAATGCATCTTTCAAATCGGATATATTGTTGTTACCGTTAGGATGTTGTGACATGGTTCTTGGTATAGAATGGTTGATTAATTTAGGGGATATCACGTGGAACTTTGAAAAGTTAGCCATGGAATTTGTGGTGCAAGGGAGAAGACTGGTGTTAAGGGGTACACCAAATTCGGACCTCAAAACCATTAGGAAACAAAGGATACCTAATACGCTTACGTTAGGAGTCCGCATATCAATGATACAATTATGTGATAAGGGTGAAGGTACTTTATTACACTCATTATCAACTCACGCTGAACCTAATAATATTCCTGATAGTATTGAGAGGTTACTGCTAGATTTTGAAGACGTGTTTCATGAACCAACCACACTTCCACCTAAGAGAGCTGATCATGATCACCGCATTCCTTTGGTTCAAGGCACAAACCCAGTGAATAAACGACCCTATCGATATGCTAAGCAACAAAAAGACATCATTGGTGGTCTCATACAACAGTACTTACAATCTGGAATTATTCAGAACATTTGCAGCTCATATTCCAGTCCAGTGGTTTTTGGTTGGGAAAAAAGATGGAGGATGGCGTCTGTGCATAGATTACAGGGAATTAAATAAAAGGACAGTCAAAAACAGGTTCCCTATTCCATTATTTGACGACTTATTAGATGAATTGCATGGCTCAAAATTCTTTTCGAAGCTAGATTTACGTTCTGGGTATAATCAAGTCCGAATGGTGGAGGAAGATATACACAAAACACACTCAGGACACTATGAATACTTAGTGATGCCCTTTGGACTAACTAATGCGCCTGCCACTTTTCAAGGGCTCATGAATGCAATATTCCAAGAATTCTTAAGAAAGTTTGTTCTCATATTTTTTGATGATTTTATAGTTTACAGCACATCCATGGAAGCCAATTTAGTTCATTTACATAAAGTTCTATCGACATTAAGGACCCATTCCTTATTTTCTAAGAAATCCAAGTGTTACTTTGGAGTGACAAGAGTAGAATATTTGGGACACTTCATTTCTGAAGAGGGAGTGGCTACGGATCCAGCAAAGATAGCTGTTGTACAACAATGGCCATTACCACAATCTGTGAAACAGCTAAGAGGATTCTTGGGTTTAGCGGGCTACCATAGAAGATTTGTCTACAGTTATAGCACCATAGCTAGAACCTTACATGATATGCTCAAAAAAGAGGGATTTAAATGGACGGAAGAGGCTAAGGATGCTTTTAGAAATTGAAAACCCAGCTAAGTAACACTCTTGTCTTGGCTTTTCCTAATTTCTCCAAAGAATTTATTTTAGAAGTTGATGCATCTAAGCAGGGAGTGGGAGTTGTACTAATGCAAGACCAGCACCTTATAGCCTACATTAGTAGGAGCTTTAACTCTCAACAAATAGCACTGCCGACATATGAAAAAGAGCTGTTAGGAATTGTGTTTGTTGTACAGAAGTGGCGGCACTACTTGCTCCCTAAAAGGTTCACTATTAGAACAGATCATCAAAGCCTTAAGTACATCTTAGATCAAAGGCTGACCATCGCTTTTCAACAAAAATGGCTAGTCAAGTTAATGGAATTTGATTTCAACATTGAATACAAGTAAGGACGTGAAAATATAGCGGCGGATGCTTTATCTAGAATAGAATGTGCTACTCTCTTTATCCATCAACCTACCTTTGAGTTACTAAAATCTATAAAAGACACTTGGCAAACAGATATTGATTTGAAAAGAATCATCACCGAGTTACAAGTGAACAACAACACCCATAAGAAATTTTCATGGCAGAGGGAAGAGTTGAGAAGGAAAGGGAAATTGGTTGTAGGAAAGGATAAAAAATTACGACAACAACTTCTGGAATGGTTCCATGCCAGTACTTGTGGAGGGCATTCAGGAAGAGATTCTACACTTTATAGGGCAAAATTTGTAGTATATTGGAAGGGAATGACAAAGGACATCAAGAGATTTGTGCAACAATGTCAAGTTTACCAAAGGAACAAATATGATACTGCAGCCTCACCTGGATTGCTGCAACCATTACCGGTCCCAGACCATGTATGGCAACATATTACTATGGATTTCATAGAAGGTTGCCTAACTCTTTTGGCAAACAAGTGATTTTTGTTGTGGTAGACAGATTAAGCAAAGCTTACCATTTCATGGCTTTACAACATCCTTACACAACTGCAATAGTGGCACAATGTTTCTTAGATAATATCTTCAAACTACATGGATTTCCCGCTACCTGTTACCAATAAGGAGCATTGGTAAAACTTGAAGAATTGTTTTGATGATGCTGCAAGAAGTATTATTTAAAGACAACATTAGATTTATTTAAAAAGCAACTTGTAGAGTTTGGATGTAGTAGGAAAATCTTAAACCTTGTATTTTTAATTGGAATAATCGATTATGGACAAGCTATAATCGATTATCACTTACATTTTTACCT
>NW_014544264.1:172391-173674 GCF_000741045.1 Vigna radiata var. radiata | reverse complement strand
TGTTCCAAATGGAAAATATGCTTGGATTCCTGTCATAAAGTAAAATGTCTCTAACCTCAAGGACCCAAATAAGATTATGGGTACCAAAAGTACTATTGCTTTGTTTTGTAGATTAAGTTTTCAAAAGGAGAAGAGAAGCTTATGATATTCCGCTTTTGGAATTGATGCTCCAAGCCAGGAAGTGAATAAATCAAGTGATATCCAAAGCTTTGGTTCGAGCACCAAGTGATTGAGCTAAGTAGTATTTAACCTGTACTGTTGCATTTTGCTCTACTTGATCCTAAAAGCTTTGATAACTATTCATTTCTGTTTGGGCAAATGATATGTTCATCACTGATTCATTTATCCTGTGGTGTGTTCTTATTTGTTTTAGCACTTTAATCAGTGAAATTCTTCTATTATGAGATATTCATGTGCTAAATTTAATCTTTTAGAATGATTAGTCATGTGCAATTGTTATTTCAATGATTTGTTTTTTTTTTGTTTATAAATTGAATTTGTGTTTAACTGGTTTAGTATACAATTTCCTGAATACTTTGAAGTAAGCCTTGATATATCTTTTGTCAAAAGCAATGAAAAATTCATTTGAATGATCTNACTGATAGATTTTCATTGGCATTTTTGGATGATTAAGAAATTTGATGATTAAATTGTCAATTCTGTTTCAAAGCTGTTTTTGGGGAGATTTGTTTTCAAGTTCAAATGCATACCGCATAAGCTATGATAATACTCATTGAGAANTTGGATGNAGTAAATGAACTGATCATGTTTTGCATAATTTTGGTGTAAAGTATCTGGTTTATAAACTGTTGAAAGATAAAATATAAATCAACTTTTGTGTTAAATTTTGGTGTGAAAATCACAAAGAAATAGTCTTTTAAAAGAAGTTAGGCAAAACTGCATTTCCTTGGTTGAGTAAATTTTTCAGTTTTTAAAATTCTGATTTTTCACTAGTTAATTGCTGAACATCCTACAATAATTTCATATTGTCTTATTCAAGCTTTCAAAATTGTTTTTGAAACCAATTAGGTGTCCAAAAGTTATTTGATTCATATTATATTTAAAATTGACACATAATTAGATTTGGATAAGTAAATTTTAGAAACATTGTTGTTTAACATCAATCAGCTGTGATCGCAAGTTCATTTCTCTGATTTAAACATGTTCATAACAAAAGAATCTTGTGTTTTCACAGCCTTGGGTATTTTCACTCTCTATACCGCCATTTTTTTTATCTTTTGCTGATAATAAGTTGTTGGTTCAATTGCTTAATCCTGAAGTAT
>NW_014544264.1:166832-169781 GCF_000741045.1 Vigna radiata var. radiata | reverse complement strand
CTGCTTGGTAAATTTTCTGAAAGAAAATTGTTTTTATAAAAAAGGCTAAAATCGTTTCAACTGTGACCTAATACGCTTTACGCTCTCTGTGTTTTAATCCGCTGCGCTAAACTCTTTTAAAAATTACCCCCTACGATACCGACACTACCATCACAAGTGATAGGGACCCATTTTTATAAGTCAATTTTGGACAGATTTTATGGCAGTCCAAGGGGTTCAAACACAACTTTCAACTGCCTACCACCCTCAGACAGATGGCCAAATGGAAGTGGTCAATCGATGCATGGAAACATATCTGAGATGCATGTGTTGTGATGAACCTAGACAGTGGTCCAAGTGGCTTCCATTGGCTGAATGGTGGTATAACACAACTTACCACAGTTCTATAAAAGCAAGTCCCTATGAAATCGTCTATGGCCAAACTCCTCCTAGTCATTTACCATATCTACTAGGGGAATCTAGGGTGGAATTGGTTGACAGAAGCTTACAAAAATGAGAGGAGATCCTTAAGCTAGCCAAATTCCATATGAAAAGAGCACAAGAAAGGATGAAGCAGTTGGCGGATAAACACAAGTCTAAAAGAGAATTTCATATTGGACACTTGGTCTATGTCAAACTTCACCCTTATAAATAGATCTCTGTAGCATTTAGAAGCAATGCGAAACTAGCTCCTAAATACTATGGGCCTTATCTTACCCTTGAGAAAATTGGTGCAGTAGCTTCTAAGGTACATTTACCAGTCAATTCTCTAATACATAATGTTTTTCATGTTTCGCAGTTAAAGAAGTCAGTGGGAAATGCACACACTTTAACAAACTGCCTAGCTATAAAGGACGAAGCTATCACCAGAGAACCTAAAGCCATGATAGATATGACAACTGTGAAGAGAGGCAACAAGGCGGTTACAAAGGGTCTAGTTAAATGGAACCACCAGCTTCCAGAAGATGCGACTTGGGAATTTTACTACGATTTGAAAAGAAAGTTTCCCAACTTCAGTCCTTGAGGACAAAGACTTTTTCAAGAGGAGGGGATTGATATAGGATATCAACCGAACAGTTTGCAGATAAAGGCTAGCAAGCGGTCGGTGCGGTTTGTGGATAAAGACCACCGAACATTAATATATTTGTAGAATATACTCTCTATAATCTAATCTTCTACTATATAAACCATCACATGTTGTAAAGCAATTCATTAATGAATACAATCAAAAATTTCCTATTCTTTCACATCAATTCTCTTGTGTTTGGATTTCCTTCTTCTCAATGGAATTCCCTACTTCTCTGGTTCTTATTCTAGACTGTGGTCTTCCTAAAAGAAACGTATCACACTTGTGCAACAAGATTTCTGGATGGAAAAGAGAAGTGGGGAACACTAATATTAGGATCTAAACGATGTTTTTTCACCCTTTCTGTGTTATCAGAAGATGAAAAATGCCAAATGAACCAGCGGTGAAGACAAAACTAGGGTTGGGTGCGTTTTCGGAAGATGCAAAATGCCAAATGAACTAGAGGTGAAGGCGAAATTAAGGTTGGAAACGAGAGTTGTAGTGGAGAAGATGCAAAGGTGTGACGAAGGAGAAAATATTGTTGGGAACGATAGCCAGAATGGAGAAGATGGAAAACGAGGCATGATAAGAACAGTGGAGAAGATGGAGAAAATAGGGTTTCAAAAAGAGAGGAAGACTGAAAATGATGGCGCAATGGATGAAAGTTTAATTACAAATTTTGATTAATTTATTTTAAAAAAATAAATAACTTTGTTGTGGTTACTCATAAAAAGTGCTGAAATTTTTTAAATTAAAAGAAAAGTTAAAACATAGCTATGGTTTGTTATTAAAACCGTCGCAATTTTTGGAGGTCTTTTCCATCGTCGGAAAATAACCCCTTGTATAAAATATAATTTTTGTAGTGAAACTACTTACAAATATTTAATATATATGATTCTTATAAAACAACAAAAATTATTTTAATTTTAAAAAATAATAAAATTTAGGTACTTAGTACCTCAGATTAATTAAAACTAAATAAACGTGATGTTAAACCATAAAACAAGTTACATATGTTTTTCTATTGGTTCTAGATTGGATATTACATAAGTATCACGTTTATTAGGTTTGTGAAGTATTCCATTTTAGTCTTGTAAAGTGGGAAGTAAAAGAGTGGTATTGGATCTTGTGTTTTTTTTATGGGAGTTGAACTTATATCTTATTATGTTTATCAATATATATTGTTATCAATAAAAGGAAAAGTTTCATATATTTTTCTTTAATTCACTTTACTTTTTGCAAATAAGTATGAACTATACAAAACTATTCATAATATACTTAAGCATTTCACAATTTAATCAGGTTTCACATAACACAAACCAAACATCTTAACAATGCAAAGACCTCCTTAGGACTTTTATACATCTCATTCCATTCAAACATAAGTTCTAAACATTTCCACAGATCATACAACAAACCAGTATATAATTTAAAATCATATGCATAGTAAAAGGATGAAAAAACACATAAGAACACAAACCCACTCGCCTAGCTAACAGACTCTGCTCGCCCAACTAGAGGCAAAACAACAACCCTCCCAAGCTGAGCGAACTGGCTTGCTCAGCCTCTACAACTCTCTGCCAAAAACCCTTAATACTCGCCTAGTTAGCCAATTCTACTCGCCCAACGAGAGCCAAAACAACAAGCTCCCCAAGCTAAGTGAGCTAGCTCTATCTGCCTTTAGAGCTCACTACCAAAATTACTCTACACTCGCCCAACTAGACAATTCTGCTCTGTCGTTGAAGCTATCAAATTAATACTACTTTTCAAGGCAACTTCAGTATTGCCTAGTAGTATTCAAGAAAGTAGATAAGGCTAAAGTAACCCTAAGTCGTCTCCCAACGAACACGGAATTGCTTTCGAATATCTGACTCTTATGAATGCTATGCAATGCTTATGAGTAA
>NW_014544264.1:161896-166284 GCF_000741045.1 Vigna radiata var. radiata | reverse complement strand
AATTAAACCTAGAAACCCTAGAAATCATATAATTAATATGCATGTAGATTCAAACACATAACGATGGAAAAATCTTTGCTTTTAATATGATAGAGAGATGAAAGACATAGAGAGAGAGAACAACTTAAATTAATAATCAAAATAAACAATTGCATTAATTCACTTAACCTTAGAATCCATAATGAAATTACAGCAGAATAGCCCTAGATGCTTAGCTCTCCATGAATGGAGTAGAATACATGATGAAATAAAAGAGAGGAGTGGTGGATGATTGAATGAAGATCCCCCTGGGTCTCTTTATATAGGACTTGATTGGGCTTGCACTCTGAATATTCAGTTGCAAAATATTTTATCTTATATCTTCCAAATAACTAAAAGATTTAGATAATTATAACATTATTTGGAAGATATTTTCTGTTGATATTTCCAAACTAAATTAATTCAACAACTGAATTTTATCTTCTAGCTTTTCTAACTTTCCAAAATAAAACAAAAATCCCTGAAATTCCTCTATCTACGCTTTAGCCCCTTCCTTTCTTTTAAAATTTGCAGAAAACCCCTCAGTTGACCAGATTCAAACAACATTGACTGAAGATGACGCGCCAATGGGGTCTCGCCACGTGTCAACTCCCTTCCACCCAAAATTAGGGTTTTGGAATTGGGGGTAAACGAATATGAAGGCTCCATTCTGCCTCCTACGTCGCGAGATGAAATTGGAGAAAGACTTCCAGCGCCGCCGTTCTCACCGGAAACGTGGATGCTCAAGAATGTCGAAGCTGCCATGCGCGAGATTGATGATGAAGGTGCAATTTTTGGGTGTTGTTTTCTGTTTGCAAGTCTGTTCATGGTTATGGAGAATGGTTAACCTCATGGTGGTGCGATGCAGGACAAACTCGCGCAATTTCTTTCGAAGAGGATTGATGGCGCGATAGGGTTTTCTAATACCATTGGGTTTATTGTGTTCTTTGCAGGTTGCAAAGACAAATCGAATCATGCTTGGTGGCGGAGGACGAAGGAATCGGGATTCTGGCGAGGAAGGTGGAGGCCGATTGGAGATGGTTGCAATAGCAAGGTGACCGAGCTTTGTTAAGAAGAAGATGGTGGATGGTGGTCTGCGAGGAAGAAGAAATGTTGCATGATGACGATGGCGAAGGTATCGCGACCTTGGCATTCACGATCTGCACTGGTGACGGTGGTGGCTACCGGCAACGACGCTGGTGAAGACGATGAAGGTTGTGTCGAGCTGGAGTTTCTGTGTGGTTTCGCATGGCGGTGTAGCTGTTGACGGCGGCGGCTGTGGGAGATGCGGCGGCTAGGGTTAATGGTGAGGATACTAGGTTTCTGATGAAAATGGTGATGACGTGTCAAGTGGGCTGAGGTGGCATGTGTTGGTTGGTCTATCTGGTGTGCAGAGGATTTGGACACGTGGCGTGATCTGGTGAAGTCTAGTTTAGGAGGAGTGTGTATAGGAAACTTAGGATGTGTTGGTGAAAAGGGTCTAGTGTTTGGGCTTGGGGTTTTCTGGGCCTGTTTCAGAAGAGAAGGGTGCATGTAGGGAATTTTGGGGGTGCAAGTTTAAAATCTGACTGTTTGGCCCATCTGTACATTATTTTCCAAACTAAACTTGATTTTGGGCCTTAAATTGCAATTTGGACCAATAAAACTCTAATTTCAGCTGTACAAATAAATATTAGAACATCCAAGAATAATTCATGCAATTAAAATCACCTTTTAATGCCTCTTTAATTCCAAAACCCAACAATTCAACTTCACACAGATTCACTTTAAATCAATCATTTAAGCACAAATATTTCATCAAAAATTTGAATTTTACAGCATAAATGTGGGCATAAATATGCACTCATCACCTAACCACACTGCATAATTCTATATATAGCACTAAAATTGAAAAACTAACACTTCTAAACCACCCATTACCTATTTGAATTACTTTTACTAACTTCTAACACTCTTAAATTGAATTATAAATTGTTTTAGACTGAAACAAAAGTTTATAACCTATCTTAAACTAATAATCAATTGTTTACAACAATGCATCGACTTCAAAGCAACTAAATTCTCAATTTTGAGATCAAGATTGAAATCGACATGTTCTAGCTCATTTTTTAGTAGCTTAGGGACTCTAATAAGTTGGGAATTACTTACCAATAACCTCTAAACTGAACAATTTGATCCAAAGCCTATAACTCAAAATCTCACCAATCCAAACTCCCAAAAATGTTGTTAAAACCAATTAAGCCACCACCAAAGTACTACTACATCTTTTCTAAAACAAATTTCAACCACTTCATAACTCTAACAACCCTTAAATCACATCTAAATAGATTCTAAGACTTTATCTCATCTTTCTAGCCCTTAACTCAAAAACTCACACACTAAAACTTCACAATCGACCAATAATAATTACAAACCTAAATCAATTTCCTTCCATATTAAACAAAATTTAACACCACCAAACACCTTAACAATACAATTTATCATACAATTAGAGTTTCACACAGAATCATTCAACATCAATAATCAACATGTGATCAAATTCACTTACTCAAGAACAATAATTCACATTACTAGCATTTTAATCATAAATATCTAATAGCTAATACTACACATCCTAAGTAATATCAATTCAGACTTTACAAAATTTACCAAGAATATGATTTAGCTTCCCTTACCTTAAGGAAAACTATTACAACTCTAAAAATTTCCGACAGTTGCATCAAACACAGGGAACTCTAGAAACTCCTACAAATCACCAAATTGAAATTGGAATGAGTCCTTAGGACCTCAGATTTACAAGCAATTAGGAAAAGGTCACATATGACACATGCGACAGAGAATCAACATGCATGATTTTGACCTAAGAACAGAACGAAAAAGGAGTCAAAAGTTACTTGCTCAATACTAAGAACTAATCGGATAGGAATGAAGATTACTTAGCCATGATCTCTTAGACATTTCCTGGTCATCAAACAGATAATTGAGGAGTTAGATTTCTTAGAGAGAAGTATAGAAACTCAAGAAACGAGTTTTAAAGAGATCGTTTATGTTTTAAGTAATGAAACGAGTTTAAAAAATTATATTTATATTATTGAATTATTTTAAAATAAAATATTTGATCTCATTATTTTAAAATACCTATCAACTTTAATACTCTATTTTCTAGTTCTTATAAAAGTAAATTCAATCAGTCCAATAAAAACTTTCCTTTTTCCAATTTTCAAATTTATTTGAAACCTCCGTTTATATTTATTTTTTTCTTCAAGAATATTTTCATTTCTTTGTATGGACATAAAATTATATATATATATATATATATATATATATATATATATATATATATATTTTTTTTTTTTTTTAAATGGAATAGGTTAAACAACTTCCACATATTTATGTATAGGCTCTATCTTTATTTTATGTCCACCTCTTTTCTCTTTCTTATCCCTCAATTTGTCACAATTACAACTTTTTTTTCTTTTCTGCAGTTCATAAGGTATGTTGGAGAGTTGGACCGGGAATTAAATGCTTATATCCACCACTTATTAAAGATAAGATTTTCAACTTGCTTTTCTAAATTTTTGTTATTGCCACTTTGTTGCATGCTATATTTCTGTTTTTTTTTTTCCTTCAATTCATAATCTCAAAACATCCAGCACTCAGAGTGTGACACTTTTGGCTCTAAGATACATAATAAAATAAGAAAATTTTAGAAAAAAATAGAATACATAATAATAATAATTCAACTTTAATAAAATAATAATAAAAAATGGAAACAAAACTAGAATAAATAATCATCATTCTCACCATAATAATCAGAGCATCATGTATAATAAAGATAAAAAATGGAGTTTAAGTTTGATCGTTCTCACCATAATCAGAAGATCATGCATAATAAAGATATAAAAACAAAAGCTCAAGTTTGATATTATGGGGTCCTTCCACAAGGTGATAACTTTCTAAAATAATCCAACTTTATGATGATAATAGACTAAGGACTATCATCATCAAAAGCTCAAAAATGAAGATAGTTGGTTGGTTCATAATTGTAGTTGTTGTGAGTCCAATCATCCATTATTTTTTTGTTTTTGTTTTTATCCCTCGTGTCCACACCTTGTAGCCACCCAGTTCTGCCTCTTTTTTTCATTGCCCCTGATGGCTTCGAGATTACCGTGTATTTTAATATTTTAAATTAATTTGTTGCTTTGAATTTTGTTTTATAATTTAAGTTAATTTAATATTAAGTCAATCTTTAAATTTGAGTTATATTATCTTAGATTAAAATTTAGGATTTAAATACATTATAAAAAATTAATTTTGTTGACAAAAAAATAATTAATCATTATAATAATAAATTAATTTTAATATCAATT
>NW_014544264.1:159746-161257 GCF_000741045.1 Vigna radiata var. radiata | reverse complement strand
ATATATGTACATATATGTATGTACATATATGTACATATATGTACATATATGTACATATATGTACATATATATATGTATATATGTATATATATATAGATATGTGTATATCTATATATATATAGATACGTAGATATCTATATATATAGATACGTAGATATCTATATATATAGATACGTAGATATCTATATATATAGATATGTATATATATAAATATGTATATATAGATGTATATATACATATAGTTGACTATGATTAGGAATGACAAAAAAAACTGTACTCGCAGGTATCTGCAGGTAAAATTCGTTTTGGATATTTAATATTTATGGGTAAGAGGTATGCATGGATAGCGGGTAACGGGTATTTTAATATCTTCGCAGTTATCCGTTACTCGTTTGAATAAGGAAATTACAATTTTATCCATTAGGTTTTTTTATTTAAGAGACTATTTTCAGCTTTTGTGTTCTCTCTGCCGTCAATTCTCTTCTACAACCCTAACTTGTTTACAACCGTCATGTTTTCTCCTACCAAACCCTAACTTGTTTACAACTTTTTATTTTCTAATTTCAGTTGCAGTGAAAGCTCATTTATCATAACACCAAGAAGGAGGTTTGCCAATTAATCCAAACATCCGGTCACAGGTAAAAGGATTCGGGGGTATAGTTTATTGTTATCCTTTCATTTTTTTTTTTTATGAAGTGTAATTTTTAGGGTTCTGATTTCTTTTTGTTGCTTCTTTTATTCTTCTTCCCCAATGCTCATTGTTGGCACAACACACACAGTCACCCACCGGTTTCTTATGCCATGGCATTCAATAGGCTGTAATTTCAGCTGCTTTATGTCATTGTCTTTGTTTTTTTCTACGTGTGCTATTTTCATCGCCTTTTCTAATTGCACGTTACTTTACATTACAATTTACAGCAGCTTATATAATATCAGTGTCGCACTGCACATATATATATGCTCTGCTGCTCTATTATTTTCACCATTAAAAATAATTCTGCCAAAACTCACAGGGCAACACTTTTTCATTAAAATATTTCTTGTATCAGGCTGATTGACTGTTGTTACTAGTATAGAAAACCTTGATGTTTTAGTATAAAAATACTGCATAAAACCCCATGATTCTTTATTATAAAAATATTTCACAAAGCACCGTTGTTTTGCAACTTTATTAGGCTGTTTTATCAATATTAAAGTACTATTGTTTTGAATTGTTGATTATGATGTTAGTAATTTTCTTTTTAATATTTTAATCTAATTTTATTATTAGTGTTAATATGTTATTTATAGGTGATTTTAATTTTTTTTATTGTTTCAGGAATTAAATTGTGAGAATGAAGATATTGGGGATGAAACATAGATATTAGAGTGTATTTTTAGAATTTTTTATAAATTACTTGTATTTGTATATGTTGTAGGTATTATTAATTTGAATCTATGTATAAACTTTTATTTAATTGTCCATTAAAATTGTACTAAGATGTATGTTTTAAATATTATATGTTTTTTTT
>NW_014544264.1:148138-150330 GCF_000741045.1 Vigna radiata var. radiata | reverse complement strand
CCAAAATATTGTTCTTATAGTCTTGATTAGTTAACATTAGCGAAAACACAGTATCTGTATTTTAAATATCTATAATAATATATATATATATATATATATATATATATATATATATATATATATATATTTTGAGAATCAGTGCTTTGTGAAATTTTGAGAAGAAAAGAATTTCAAAATGATTTGCATGTTGAAGTCGACTATGTGCGCCACACATTCGACTGTGTTTGTTGTCTGCTTTGAAATTTTGTTATGCTCTTGCACTCTAACGACTATATTTTCAAAAGTTAGTTGAGCATTGATGACTTGGTCAACTGTATTAAATGTGTTTTATTTTTGGTTGACTGTATGCTACCAGTTTGATTGATCTGTTATAACTGTCATAATCCAGTCGACTGAATTAGTAGCATATTCGACTGCGAGACTTTCTGATTAATAGAAATCTATAAATAAGTTGAACACGAATCTATTAATAGAATTAGTAGTCAACTACGTTTTTCTACTGCATACGAATTTTCATTACTTGCATTTCAAGAAAGTTTGAAAAGTTTCATACTTTGATTTCAATATTGCAAAAAGAATTTGTTTTTGATAAAACACCAATTCAACCCCCCTCTTGGTGTAAAAACGAACCCTACCTGTTTTCCAACAATTGGCACCAGAGCTGGTTTTCATAAGATATTTGAAAAACTAGTCGACTTTGTTTTTCTTTGATTCGACTATAAACCTGGGGTTGACTTCTGTTCGCATTCTAAAAAGACTTATGATTTCAAAATTGATTTTGTATCTGCACCCTGCAATAAGAAGTCAAAGTCTGTAACTGATGGTTTCTATGAATCTTTTGAAACAAGAAACTTGCAACACAAGGCAACTCGAGACGGAGAATCTTGTCCAGAAATGCAAAGATCAATTTTGTCAGATAATAGATTCACAAAGTTTCTAAGAAAGAAAGACAAACAAAGTTATCCCGTTGATATCAAGAAGGCCAAGAATAAAGAAGAATTGACTATGATGGCAAAATCCAGAATTATCAAAACTATCTGAAGCAATCGTCAAAAAGTTCCACGTGGTATCTCGACAGTGGATGCTCGCGACACATGACTGGAGATCCCAAAAAGTTCTCAGATATCTCCTACAAAGCTACTGGTCACATCACGTATCGTGATAACAACAAAGTAAGAATCATCGGCATAGTCATAACGGTCTAAAAACTTTTATTTTCATGCTTAAATTTGATAGTAAAACACACCCTTTATGGCTTAGAATGAGATTTAAATCAAGTAAAACACTTGTGAGAGTCCAAAGTTGGTTTTAGCGATATTATGCTTGTTTTACATTGTTTTGCAGGGTTTTTAGATGAATTAAAGATGGAAGTGAAGTAAGGTGGACTTAGACCCATGAAAGAAGGAGAAAAATGATGAAAAGAAGGGTCAAGCAAGCCGCTGAGCGCCAGAATGGTCAGCTGAGCGCTCAGAGTGATTAGAGGGAAACGCTCAGCGGCAAAACTGACCGCTGAGCGGTCAAAGCGGCAAGAGGCAAACCGCTGAGCGGTGAACTTAGGCCCCTGGGCGGTTGTCTGTTTTTATTAGCTAGATTCTGTAATCTTTCTGTTATCTTTTTGGGCTTATATATAGCCTCAGTACGAATTAGAAGGTGATTCTTTTGGTAGAGAGAAACGTCCAGAGCTATTCCACACACCTTGGAAGAGGTTCCTTGGATGCTTAGGCTCCAATCAACCAAGTTTAGGGTTATTTCTTCCATTCTTTCATCATATTTCATCTAGTTTCACCATGATTGTGGTGAACTAAACCCTTTGTTGTTAGGGAACAATGTAATCATTTGAAACTCTCATATATTGAAATTCTTATTTATTTCATATGCTTGTCATATACTTATTTATCAATTGTTGGGTTCTCGTCTTTGCTTTAATGCTTTTATTGTTTAACTCATTCATAAAAGTTATTTGTCTTTATCGATATGGGGACGTACGATAATGTCATGAACTGGTGAGAAATTCCTTGATTATTCTAATACCGCCTAGGGATAGGGGTAGGACGGTCAATTGTATTTGCTTCCGGTCGCATTGCATTATTGGTTACTAGGGGAGGCTAGGGATAACAAGTCGGTAATTAATAATAGGCTCTTTTCACCAAGGGATTGGGTTAAGGGTAGGCTAGAAAGTTTGCATGGCAATT
>NW_014544264.1:141509-148037 GCF_000741045.1 Vigna radiata var. radiata | reverse complement strand
AAGAAGAGTAGATATATGAGAGTGGATAAGATGAAATTGTAAACCCCAACAACACCATTCATCCATAGTTTCTTAAAACCAATTGAATCAACTGCATTTGCATGTTTATTTTTGTTCTTTGCATATAACCACCAAATTAATTCTTTTCTCAAGTCTTACGCGATTTGTTTACATGAAAAGTAAAGCCTAAGAGTCCTTTGGGAAGAACGATATTGGGTTTACCAATTATATTACTTGATAACGATCTGGTACACTTGCCAGTGGCTTAACACATAGGTAAAATAAAAACTCCTTCATCATATGAAATTAAAAATGTCTTACTTGTTGAAGGGTTAAAACACAATCTGCTTAGCATCAGTCAGTTGTGCGACAAAGGTATAAAGATCACGTTTGAGCCCAAATACTGTCTAATAAGCAACGAGACAACAGATGAATTACTACTTGTGGGAAAAAGATTGAACAACATCTATGTAATCAACTTCATAGACAACTCATTCGATTCTGTTGTGTGTCTGATGACCAAAGAAGAAGATGCTTGGCTATGGCACAAAAGACTCACTCACATCAACATGAATCAATTAAACAAACTGGTCTCCAAGAACTTGGTAAATGGTTTGCCTAAAATTCAATTTACTACTGACAAATTATGTGATGCATGCCTAAAAGGGAAGCTGACCAAACAACCTTTTAAGAGTAAAAGAGAGATGTCAACCAAGAAACCTCTGTAATTACTCCATATGGACCTTTTCGGACCATCAAGAATAAAGAGTCTTGGAGGAAACTCATATGGACTAGTCATTGTTGATGACTACTCACGGTATACTTGGACCTACTTCATTGAAGCCAAAAATGACACACTTAAAGTTTTCAAGCGCTTTGCTACTGCTGTTCAAACTGAGATGGATCTTAAGATTAAGGCTATCAGAAGTGATCAAGGAGGAGAATTCCAAAATAAATAATTTGATGATTATCTAGCCGAAATGGGAATTACTCACAACTTCTCAGCACCTAGAACTCCACAGCAAAATGGAGTTGTTGAAAGGAAAAACAGAGCTCTTGAGGAACTAGCAAGATCTACGCTGAATGATAGAGACATGCCAAAATATTTCTGGGCAGACGATGTAAGTATTGCATGCTATGTGATGAATAAATTTATCATAAGGTCTATATTAAAGCTGACTCCCTATGAATTGTTGAGAGGAAGAAAGCCAAACATTTCACACTTGAGAATCTTTTGATGGCAACCATCTTACCAAAGGTCCTATCACAAGAAGCATGGCCAAACAAATACAAGAAGAGTCAAACAAAGAAGGTGAAGTCAAAGTCAAACTTTTCTTTTCATGGGCCATCATTGAATAAGTTTTGGGCTTGTATTTGGGCCTAGTAGTGTAGGATTTTATTTGGGCCTTGGGCCTAGTAGTATAGGTTTGAATGGGGCTTGTATTTTGGGCCAATAAGAATAGGGTTTTGACCAACAAAGTCAACAAAGGGCCAAGGCCTAATGTTGACCTTGCTTGGATGTCTTTTTTTAGTGAGTTGACCAAGGGGTAAACTTTTTGGAAAAACTTGGAGGCCAAGGAGTCATTTTCGTCCAAGGAATGTGGAAGCACCATATTGGAGAGTTTTTCCTCCTAGTTAGTGGCCATGTGTCATTCTAGGAATGAAGAGTTTTTCCATAGGTAGTGGCCACATGTCACTCTCTCATTTGAGAGGATTTTTGCCACTTCTCTCTCTCCTATTGGAGAGGATTTCTCCTTGCTCTCTAAGCAAACCAAGGTGGCTCTTTTAGGTTAAAGTTTCAGCCTATTTTGAGACACCTTAGCCTATAAATAGAGGTGCTCTCCATCATGTAATCACCTTGGAAATTATAGTAAAGTTATGTTGCCATTTTGTGCACATAACCTCTTCTATGGTCACCCTAGGCTAGAGCAACCCAAGTGGCCTCCTCTAGCCACCTTCCTCCAAGAGTTGGCCAACCTCTCTTAGAGAACCCTAATCACTTCATCCTTCACCATTAATCACACCAAAACTGTGAGCCTCCCACCTTCATCCACCACCATCCCGCAAACACTCATCAACACCGTGAACATCTTAAGTACATGGCTTGGTTGCTTCAAGATTTGGCTTGTCCTAGCTAGAGCATTGCCATCATCTTTGGAAGCAAATGTTTTGTGTTGAATAACGACAAAGAGAACCTCGGCAAGTTTGACTCTAAAGCAGATGAAGTTATTTTCATAGGATATTCCTTAAACAACAAAGCTTACCGTGTGTACAACAAAAGGACTATGAATGCTGAGGAATCTATTCATGTTGCATTTGATGAGTTCATCATGGCTCCAAATTATTCTAAACAAGTTAAGGACTCTGTTTAAGAAGATGAAAACTCAAATGAAGAAGAAGAAATTCCTGAAGAATCCATTGACAAGGAAGACGATAATGAACAAGTCGACTCTCCCAAAGCCGAATCGACTAAAGAGTAGAAAGTACCAAGAAATGTTTCCACTGACAACGTCATTGGTGATATCTCAAGAGGAGTATCTACAAGAAGGCAATTGAATCAATTCTGCATGAATGTTGCCTATGTATCCAAAATTGAGCCTAAGAAAGTGGAGAAGGTATTGAATGATTAAAACTGGATGATGGCTATGCAAGAAGAGTTGAACCAATTCAGAAGAAATAATGTATGGGAACCCACACCTAGAAGACTTAAGCTACAAGTTATAGGTACAAAATGGGTATTCTGGAACAAAATGGATGATTATGGTGAAATCATAGCGAACAAGGCAAGATTAGTAGCTAAACGCTATTGCCAAGAAGAAGGAATTGACTATGACGAGACATATGCTCCTGTAGCTAGATTGGAAGCTATAAGAATACTTCTCGCTATTGCATCTACTATGAAATTCAGATTATTTCAAATGGATGTCAAGAGCGCCTTCCTAAATAGGTATATTAAGGAAGAAGACTTTGAGCATCTTGATCATGTTTACAAACTGAGAAAAGCTCTATATGGGTTGAAGCAAGCTCCAAGATCTTGGTATGAACGGTTAAGTGAATTTCTCATAAGGAAAGAATTCTTAAGAGGAAAAGTTGACTAAACTCTATTCATCAAGAGTTCAAATGAAGACAAACTATATGTCCAAATATATGTTGATGATATTATTTTTGGTTCAACTAACCCTATGCTGTGTAAAGAGTTTTCAAAAATTATGCAGGAAGAATTTGAAATGTCCATGATGGGAGAACTAACCTACTTTCTTGGTCTACAAGTCAAGCAAACTAAAGATGGAATTTTCATTCATCAATCCAAATACTGCAATGATTTGCTGAAAAGATTCAAAATGTTGGACTGTAAAATGTTATTTAGATCTCTACTTTATCTTACTACTAGTAGGCCTAACATAATGCACAATGTATGTCTCTGTGCTAGGTTTCAATCTACACCTAAAGAATCACACCTAACTACTGTAAAAAGAATTTTGAAATACCTCAAAGGTACCAAAGGCCTAGGACTATGGTATCCGACTGGTCCAAACATTTTTCTAAATGGTTATAGTGATTCTAATTTTGGAGGTTGCAAACTAGACAAAAAAAGCATCAGTGCACATGTCACTTACTTGGATCATCATTGATCTCTTGGCATTCAAAGAAACAAGCATGTGTGGCTTTATCCACCACAAAAGCTGAGTACATAGCAGTTGGAAGTTGTTATTCACAATCTCTTTAGATAAAGAGTCAATTAGAGGATTATGGTATAAAACTAGATAATATCCCTTTAAAATGTGATACTACTAGTGCCATAAACTTGACAAAGAATCTTATTTTACATTCGGAAACTAAGAACATTGAAATAAGGCATCACTTCATCTGAGATCACATCCTTAAGGGTGAAATCAAGATTGATTATGTGATACCTTGCATCAATGGGCTGATATTTTTACAAAACCTATGAATAGAGAGAGATATTTTACAATTCGAAATGAACTAGGAATTCTAAATGATAGTAACATAAAGTGATGAATAATTTTACTGTGATATGATTGAAGTTGATTATGCTTAATCTGTTACACATCTTTACATATTGACTTATATTATTTCTTATTATATTTCTTGCTTAACTAAAATGCTTGATCTGGAAAAGATCTTTGAAATGTTTCGCAAGAAGAACATTGCTTTGGAAACTACAAGTGGAATTCAACAACTTTCAAAAGAAATGTATTCGGCTGAGAAAATAATGCAATCGACTGCTTACTAAAAGCACTCTTTTTCACTTAGAAACTTGCTTGGACTCATCCTTTTTGCATATATTGTGTGAACTGGAGAGTTGAGGTTGATTTCAATGATTTTATGACTAATTCCCCTTCTTTTGACAAAGATTGAGGTAACACTAGAAGAAGAGATGAAGAACCAAAAAGATGAAGCTCAGAAGAGGCTAAAAAGGCACTAGAAGGAGGGAAAACGTGAAGCCCGAGCGACCAGGAGCGCGAATCAAGCGTCCAGAATTGACGCTCACCGCCCGGGCGGTGACCCTCGACGCTCGGGCGGTGGAACTTCGTAGCTTGGGCGTCCAAATGTGACGCCCAGGCCCTATATAACCTCAATTCTCGCCCGGGCATCCTCCCTGCGACGGTTGAGCGTGATTTCACGTGGATCGACCCTATTTCTGCTCTGTTTTGATTCTTTTGGATCGGGCTGCACTTTGGGACACCTCTAACACTATTTAAAGGACCCTGGGGCTCTAGGTTTTGCATCCCTGGCAGAGAAGAGCATAACAATACACTCTTAGCCAATTCTTAGCCTTTCATTCTCTCTTTCTTTCTTCCATTGTTCATAGAGCTCCCCCATGTTTATGGGGAACTAATTTCTATTTGTTGTTGGGGAATAATGTAACCTTGTAAACTCTCATGTATTTGAATTGATTTTTAATTTCATATGCTTTTTCATTAATTGTTAGAGTGATTCATCTATTTTATTCTTGCTTATACAATAACATTATCTATGAATTGCATGAGTGTTGGGAGGTTCCCTTCAATTCAGCTTCTTGTTGAATTACTCCTAAGGGTTATATTTCTCAAGGATGAGGGTATGAGTCTTAGTCGTCTTAACCTCTTGATCTTTATATCTTTTTACCGGGAATGCTAGGAATTGTATGAACTAGTAATTAAGGACAGTCTTATTTACCGAGGGATTGGGTTTAAGTGATTTAGTGAGGGATGTTAGCATTAATGCATAAAGAAGAATTCTTATATACATGTTGGCATTAAACCCATGATCTCTTTTATTTTAAGTCTTAATTAATCCTATTTTCACACAACTGTTCAGCGCCGAGAGTCCTCTGGGATACGATACTTGGTCTTACCATTTTATATTACTTGTGCGACTCGGTACACTTGTCGATTTGCCCCAACATTGTTAAAACACCAATTGACCCCCCTCGTGGTGTAAAAATGAAGCCTACCTTTTTTCCAACATATGTGACATGTGGATAATAAAGGGAAGGAGTGACCTTGAAACACTTGAGTGATTGAGTGAAACACCTTGTCTGGTGAGGAATGATTCCATGAATCTATGATGTTATTTGTGCTTAGCTAATTGATCATTCATTAGAGTAGCATCTGTTGGATATTTGATGATTGTGTGAACACCATGATAAGCATTGAGAATCAAGGCATGTGTGCATCTTGACTAAATTCTATTGATGAGCATATTTGAGTGATTACTTGTCTTGAAAGAAAAGAGTTTTGAATGTGATTGAACCATTGTGATGATTGGTGGAAGACTGAGTTGCATTTTTTTTGCTTGAGGATAAGCAAAGTTATGAGATTGGGGTTGTGATAACGGTTCAAAAACCGTTATTTTTATACTGAAATTTGATACAAAAAACACCCTTTATGACTTAGAAACTAGCTTGAAATCATGCATTTTGCTTAAGTTAGAGAATAAGAGAGTCAAAGGTGATTTTCTTGGTTTTAATCCTTGTTTTCCTTGTTTTGGCAGGTGATGAGTGCATATTTATACTTACATTTATGTTTTAGAATTAAAATTTTTGATGGGATTCTTGTGCTTAAATGATTGATTTAATGTGAATTTATGACGATTGAATTTATTGGGTTTGGGAACTAAAGATGCTTAAAATGTGATTCCTAGTTGCATAAATCATTTTGGATGTTCTAATGTTTATTTGTGCAGCTGAAGTTAAAATTTTATTCATTTAAAGCATGAAATTGAATGGTCAAAGATGGTCCAATCTGGTCAACTCAAAGCTCTTATGCAATTTTGAAAAGAAAGAGATGGCTAAAGTACAATTAGAGGAAAATTTTGGGCTTATGTGTAAATAAAATGAAAAGGGTTGAAATGTAATTTTGGACAAGTTTAAATCTGCTAGATATTTTAAAAGATATTTTGGNGAAAATATATCTTAAGATATTTTACTTGATAATTGTTAAATAATTATCTTATTTAACTATATCAATAAATATCAAAAGATAATATTTGCCAAATCTTTTTGATCTAGGAAAGATATTATCT
>NW_014544264.1:123345-141014 GCF_000741045.1 Vigna radiata var. radiata | reverse complement strand
CTTTGATTAACTGCATGATCGCCATCAAATTAATTAAGAATGTACTTTAATTAATTTGAAACTTAAACAATAATCAATTGAACAATGATCTGTGAATAACCGATGATGAATCTATTTTGGAAAAGCAATGGAATTAACCTGTTTCTTCATAATTGTTTTCAAGTTTTCTATCTGTTTTACAACAACCTTTAAACATCCTTATTTTTGTTCTTAAGCATTGCATAGCATACATAAGTTTCAGATATTCGAAAGCAATTCCGTGTTCGTTGGGAGACGACTTAGGGTTACTTTAGCCCTATCTACTTTCTTGAATACTACTAGGCAATACTGAAGTTGCCTTGAAAAGTAGTATTAATTTGATAGCTTCAACGACAACTTATCAGCAGGATTAAACATGAATTGAATAAAGGAAGCTGAAGTAAGAAGGAGTTGGAGGCAAGAGAAGAAGGAAAAGTGATTAAAAGAAGAATCGCAGGCACCACTGAGCGCCATAGTACCGCTGAGGCTAGCCTCTTGAAGGACTTCTTTGGCTAACGCTTAAGGGTCAACACTGAGGGGAAATTTAGTTCCGCAGCCACCGCTGAGCGCCACTATTTTGGTGAATTCTCTGCCAGACGCTTGGGCGACAATGTTGAGCGTTCTTCTCAAGTGCCGCACCTACCTCTAAGCGTTGTACTTTTGGGCTTGGGCCAGTTTCCGCTACGTTTTAATGAATTATAAATAGATTTGCATGACCTAGATGGTCTATCTTTTGGCAGAAGGGACGGAGAAATACACCTCTCACCCCTTGGAGGCGGATTTTGGATGCGGGAGCTCCAATTTCTCAAATCTAGGGTTTATCTTTTCATTTTTTTCATTGTTTCATCTAGTTTCACCATGTCCATGGTGAACTAAACCTCCATTGTTGTTGGGAAAATGATTTAATCATATTGAAACTCTCATATATTGAATTGATGCTTTATTCATATGCTTTCTTTCATTAATTGTTAGAATTTTTCCTTCATTATCTTTGCATGCTTTGTTTAAGAAACTATTCAATAGCATAATCTTTGATTTTATCTATATGGACACATGTGGGTAGATCTAGACATGAGGGAATTCTCTCAGGTCTAACTGTCAATTGATCAACTTTTGCATGTGCATGTTTGACTTTTGTTCTTGCATTTTAAACAACAATTTTCGTTATTCAAGTCTTATTATAATCAACAAATCACACGAAAGTCTAGGCCGATGAGTCTCTAGGGAAACAATACTTGGTCTTACCACTTATTATTACTTGATACGATTGGGTACACTTGCCAGAGTCTTAACAATACTGCACTTTAATTGCATATTAATTTGATTTGGATATGACCTTAATCACACTACAATAGATAATTAAGCACAAATGAACAATTAAGATAGTAATAGAAAGGTAAGAAAATAAGGTAAAATAATGTCCCATTGCATATTAAATATAAAAGTAAAATATTTTATCAGTAACCCTTATCTTTTCCTCTAGCCTTTCGTTTAAGTTTTTACCCGCCAACATCTAGAATCATCTTCATATCATCTTGTGCATTGAGGTATTAATCCTAAAACATTCTGGGGCTATGATGAGTAAGCATTTCCCCTGTCATTCCTCCGTTAACCACCAATCGCGCCACACTGTGTAGTTGTCTACTTCTTCATCACGGAACCAAGTTGTATATGTTGAATTGATGCCTCCATCATCTTCATCTTCCTTCTCTTCTAATCCTAAGGCGAATGCTATTTTGTAAGTTACTAATATTTAATTGCAAGTTGAAAAAATGACTTGGGTGTAACTCATTGTTAAGATAAGATAATCTATCAACCCTTATTTTGAAGTTTAACAATAGTGTCTAACAAAATAACGTGATGGAAGCAGCTTCACCGATCACAGAGAAGTGCTCCTCGATGCAGAATAATGCAGCGGATTATGAGAAGATGAAGGAAGTTCTGATGCACGCTACGTGTTTGTGGAAATGTGCGAATGTGTTTGGATGTATGTGAAGGTAGAATTCTAACTCAAAAAGCTTTCCAAAGGGGAAATGAGCTAGAGGAAGTGTAAGATAACATAACACAAGGGTGAACTTGCACTACAAAAAAAAAGTTATTTAGAGGAGGTTATTTTGCAGAGGTTATAAAAAACCCCCTCAAATTAACTTATTTTAAAATGTTTAATTTAAATTATCTCATTGTCAATGATAGTGGGAGTTTTAATTGTTTTTAAGGGAGGTTTATAACCCCTTTAAAAACTTTTATATTTCTTCTTTTTCTCAATTGTAAAATTTCATTGCCTGAATCCCAAAACTCCATCTCCCTCTAAAATTTAGACTAAACCCTTTTTCCCTCTAACAATCAGACTAAACCTTTTTTCCCTCTAAAAATTACAGACTAAGGGAATGCAAAGCACGAATTTAATCAGTCATCCACCATACAGTCTAATCAACTAAGCGAAGAATTGACACCGATTAGGCAACTAAGAGTATACCTAATCACAAGCAGACAACAGATTAAATATTGAGCAAAATCAAAGCAACAATATGGCAATTGAAGTGCAAGAGTCTCATGAAGAAACTGCTCTAACCTCTAATCCAACACAGCTAACCGAATAAGCAAAGGCTAACCATGCTATCATAATCACGAACTAAGTGAACGCGATACACCTATTCCATTCACTGTGTTCTATACAGATTGATCAACTAAGCGAAGATACAATCACCAACTAGGCAACTAAGCGTATACCTGTTGCAAGAACACAGTCAAATTTCATAGAGTGCCAGGCAGAACAAACTAATTTAAGCTATCATGACAATTAAAGTGACAAGACCAAACATATTAGACAACATTAAAATAAATTAAAATACTAGACACCAATACTATTACAAACAACTATCTAACAAAATTAAATTAATTTAAATGCAAACTAAATTAGAGAAACTAAAAGCAACTAATCCAACTATGCAAACTAATTTAAAATAAAAGAAATAAACAAACACAATTTCCTACTAGCAATATTTGTGACCAAATGCATCAACCAAATGAAATTAAAAGTGCAAATGGCCTAAGAAAGCCTCTTGGCCGTGACCTCCCTTATACCAACTTCTAATTTGACTTTCTTCCTTCAATAAACAATTCCTTATGTTGTCTTTTCGTTATGTGCTTCATTCTCCAAGAAAATGCTTCCTTCTACCTTTCTACCATACAAAAACGTGCTTCTCTCTCCATCAATGCAAATTGCCGAACTCACTCCTCTTCCAAAGTTGCAAAGCGTTGCCTTCTAATTCCACACTCCAAAAGGTGCTTTAATCTCTTCTACCAAGGTGCCATATGTGCAAAGTCAAATGTGAATAAAACAAACAAAAAACATTCTCTTCCTCATGTAATTCTCGGCAATGCAACCATGGATGAACACCAAAATAGCAATATTCCTTCTATGGTAAATGTGTCTCAACATGTGCTTGTCCAAATCGGGTAAAAATTAAATGTTCCATTTCTCTCTCCCTTCTACACACCAAACGACTTTTCTTCAACCCAAACAACATGCAAAGTTTTCCTTCACTTCTCAATACCGAGAATGCATCCAACCACATAGGTTTCCATTGCCAAAAATATTACAAGAACAACAAACCCAAATTCTAACTTCTACACACCAACCCAACACTCACTTTTCTTCAAACTTTTGAATAAAGCAAAATGAAATCCCTAGACTCCAAGTGTAGACCGTCCAACCATAATCAAGAGATACAATGTTCCAACTCATAATTCACTTCCATCCATCAAAACAAAAGCACACACTAGTGCAAACACGCTGTTTAACGTCACCCAATAGACGTCGATTTGTTGATAATTCGACGTATATGAGTGGACGGTGGCATTAATCGGACAACGCGATGTCTATTATATTGTAGACGTCCAAACTGCTGCAAACAGACATCTAATGGCCTAAAGTAGGTCAGAAGACAGTCTCGTGACGTCGGTGTTCACGGGGGCCCGACGTCTATAGGGCTACAATTAATGCTTTCACCTAATTCCCAGGCGCTTAGACGTTGCTTAGTCAACAGGCGACGTCTACGGCCTGAATATGGAAGGCGGGAAGATAAAAAATCTTCAATTTAGACGTCGGTGATCAGTGCACGCGACATCTACGTGCCTGTAATTAATTAGATTCACCAAATTCGAGGGCCATAGACGTTGGCTAGAAGCGGCACCGACGTCTATGTGCCTGTAAGTAATGACGTCGGCGCGCTATCACAATTGTCATCAACATCCCTAACAGTAAATCAAATGTGAATCGTTTGATGTTCCTAGATGTCGGTTCCCATTGTGACCGACGTCTAGTTGGATTCAAAAGGTTAGTTGAAGAGTTAACTTGGACGTCGAATTAGTAACAAAACTGACGTCTATAGTCATTTAGACGTCGGCTATCTGGAGAAACCGACGCCCAATTTCATTTTAAATAGACCGCACACTCTTCGCGGCATTCAGTTTCTGATATCTTCCTCTTCCTCTTCTTCTTTTTCTCTCGCGGCAGTCTTCTTTTTCTCCCTTTCGACACGTCTTCGTTTTGTTGCGGCATTCTATTGTTGTTTCCAATATCTTTATCGTCTTCGTCCTCTTTTTTTCTCTCTTGCGACATTGAATCCCAGGTGCGTGGTTTTTTTTTATGCTTACCGTTAGTTTAGTCTTTCATCGATGTGTTGAGTTTTAGTGCAGTTTTGTTCCTTGGGATAACGTAGTAGCACATTCTCCCTTTGCTAGCTGCCTCCCAGAAATAGCGGCGTCTTTTGAATTTCTCTTGATCGTTTCAACCCAAAAACGACCTTGGGTCGTTGTCTAGTTTTCGTTTCACTGTGATTTTTTCCTCTTGCGGATGAAAAATGGAACTAAGCAACCACCCAGGTTCGGTTTTGGATTGAAGGGACTAAAAGAAATTCAAAAGGCGCAGGCTCTTTTTCGCGGGAAACTAGCAAAAGGAGATTGTGCTACTAGGCTATCCAAAGACGGGAACAAAACTGCACTAAAACACAACCACTGTATTAGACGTCGGTTAATGCAAACACCGACGTCTATAGTGACTTTAGACGTCGGTATTTGTCATGTGTGACGTCTATATGTGCTCTTCGACGTCGGTTAATGCGTTATCCGACGTCTAATTAGTGCCTTTAGACGTCCATTCACACCAGTGTCGACGCTTATTGACGTCGGTCGTGGGCACTAACTGACGTCATTATAGACGTCCGTGGTTAGGATGTCAGACGTCCCATTGACGTCACCGGTTTAGACATCGGTTTAAGACTAGACGTTAAAAGCCCAAAATAATTGACGTTAAACAGCATTTTTGCACTAGTGACAAAAAGAAAATAGTTCAAACCTCAAACACCCATACACCAACTCAAGCTTCCTTCACTCCAAAACCCATCAAGAACTTCATGAAAATGCAAGAAGAAACCTCAAGACTCCAGCTTATGCTCTCAACTTTCAAGAAGAAATGAAAGAAAATGAGTATGTTCTCACTTCCACCAAGCAAAGATAAACAAGACTCAAGCAAGAGAAGAAGAAAAATGTGTTCTTAATTCATTCAAGCTAAAAAACGTGAAGCACCCATCATGGTCTCCAAGAAAGAGTTCATACATGCAAAGCAAAATGAAAGTTGAAGACCTCGAAGTGTATGGTCGGCTATTGTCTCAAAAATGCCGAGAATACCTCTAAAATGGTGGGGTCCACCTCTAAAACAAACCCTAGGGTTTTTGCCAAGTGTCCCACACATTGGGCTTTTACAAAATTGCCACTAAAAAGGGACCAATACACAAAATCCTAATAAAGTTTCTAGAAAACTAAAGTACACTTTTACTAAAATTGAAATGACTAAATGTTGAGTCTTTAATGTGCACGCCACAATCCTAATGCTCCAAATGATGTTTCCCAAAATTTCCCTACAACCAAAAATGCAATTAATCAGCTCAGAAAATTCAAATTAGTGAAAATACGAATTTCCGACGAAATTGAGCAGAATTACGAAAAACGGGAAAATAATGGACAATTAAATACAATTCCCTGATTTATTTAAGTGCAATAAACTAAATACAGTCAAGAAAATATCAACTCATCAAAATAGACCACACTTAGTCTTTTGCACTCCTGGGCAAAATCAAGACGCAAATCAGGGAACAACTCAGAGGACATCAGGGAGGTGACATACTCAACATGCAGAAAACTAAGACTCACAAGGATAGACACAGAGTTGCACAATTCTCAAGAAATCTGGACAATGAAAGGAAATGGACAGAATCCCACACAGAGTCAAGGAAAGCACATACTCAAGAAATCATCCAAGCACTTCAGCACATGGAAAAACAGTCAATCAGTTCAAGAGGTGAATCACAAGCAATAGAGCCTCACAGATGCACTATCAGTGTTTCTCTCAAAGTGTCTAAGATAAACAATGTCAACTCAATGCACTCAAGAAAGCAAACATAACAGACTTGGCAAGCCTCTAATATCAACACTCAACACATATGCATGTTCAAATCAAAAGGTCTTTTATGGATGTAATGGGGCCAAGGATAAGAAAGGATACATATGGATGGGAAGCTACAAACCAAAGGAAATAGAGGAGAAATGGGGAACAAGTGTAAACATAGTATACCCACACCCAAAACCTCTAATTCAATCCTCTTCTTGACTCCTTTATTCACAATTTCTTTTTTAATTTTTCTCATTTTTCTATATTTTTTTTTTCGTTTTTTTTTTCATCTTGTCTCTTTTCTTTTCTCTCAATATTGGACATAACTCTAAGAGACAAGATACACCATATATTTACAAAAACACAAATAAGAAGAGGAATCAATCTAGCCAAATCATCATAATCTCCCAGGAGATCACACTTATTCCCAAAACAATTCCAAAGCTCCAAAATTCCCTAAGGTTAAGGTAAACATGGTTTTTTCTTTTGTCACTTAGGGCTAGTGTATAAGCTTCAAAACAAAGAAATGGAGAAAGCATAGGCTCAAAAGGGGTCATCAATGGATCAAAACAGGGTAGGCTCATTTGGCTAGAAAGGCTCAACAACAAAGTTGCCTTTATCACTTTCAAACATGCATATCAATCAAGAATCATCAAAAAGAGTCAAGCCAAGGAATAAGTTCAAGCAATAAAGAGACATATCACACATAAGAAAAATCATCAAATGGCTCAAATCTCGCACAAGGTAATTCTGTCACAATCAATTCAACCTCTCAAACATCATAGTCATCTTTCCAAGCAAAGAAAAGCAAGGAATCCATAAATTAGAGTATCAATGAAGTGAAGGAAAAACTAACAACCTAAACAAAGTCAATAAAATTAAGAGAAACATGCAAAACTGTACGCAAAACACAACAAAAACTACCTAGAAAACGAAAAATTTAACGCAGAAAACATAACTAACAAAGAAAAATCAGAATCTCCCCCAATAGACAACGCTTAAGCTACACATTGTCCTCAATGTGTCACAAGCATAAGATCAACAGTCAAAACATTCAACAGATCATGGAAAAGTGCAATATAAGTGGGAAAAGGAGGAGAAGGGAAAAGAAAACTCCCCTGGTCATGGTCGCAGTTGCCAATTTTGGACTTTCAGGGAGATGTCTTCCACCACTCGGAAGCCAGTCTTTTTGGGCACAACATGGATGAGGCTCACCCATTGACTATCCGAAATTGGGTAGATAATCCCAGCTTGTAGAAGCTTGGTAACCTCCTTCTTGATGACATCCATAGTCATAGGGTTTTGCCTTCTCTATGGCTGTCTAACTGGCTTTGCTCCATCCTCTAAAAGAATCTTATGCATGCATGTGGATAGGCTAATACCAGGCATGTCGGCCAAGCTCCAACCAATGGCCTTCTTGTGCTTTCTCAGCACACCAAGAAAGTTCTCCTCTTGAACAGAATCAAGGGAGGTGAAAATGATCACCGATTTCTTCTCATCATCCTCTAAGTACACATACTTGTGGTTATTCGGCAATGGTTTCAACTTAAGAATGGATGCCTGCAAGTCAGATTCATTTGTATTTCCTGCAACGTGGTTAATGTATTTTGACTCTAAAGAATTCACAGGTAAAGGCAAAACACCCATCTCATCACAATCCAAATCAATGTCCATCACAAATATGTCAACAACATCATCAATATCACGTATAGCAGCAATAACCTGGACATCACAATCCTCATAAAAATCCACAACAATATCCAAATCATTCTTAAATCCTGATTCAAATCCAGATTCAATGCATGGATGTAAAAAAGATAGAAAAGAATGCTCTTTCTCATGCAAAGAATTAAACTCATCAACAGCATGTTTATCAATAATGTCATATAACATGTCAATCCTAAAAACAGAATGGTCCTCAGTTGGAAATTTCATTGCATCAAGAATATTAAAGTGAACAACAATATCAGCAAATTCCATAGGCAAAGTTCCAGCATACACATCAATCTTGGTTCGGGCAGTTTTCAAGAATGGCCTGCCTAGGATAATGGGAGCGGATCCATGAGAGAATCCCTCCTCCATCTCCAAACCATAAAAGTCAGTAGGAAAAATCAGTTCACAACCCTAACCAAGACATCCTCTATGTAACCTGTTGGGTGGGTAACACTCCTATTGGCTAACTGAACAACCACACTTGTAGGTTGTAAAGGACCAAGAGATAAAAATTTATAGATAGACAAAGGCATGACATTAATAGAAGCACCTAAATCAAGCATGGAATTCTCAAATTTACTGTTTCCAATCACACAAGGAATGCAAAATATACCTGGGTCCTTGCACTTTTCAGGAATGTGCGGGACCGGCTTACCAATAAGCGCGGATACATTCCTGCCCATGCTGATCCTTTCATTACCTTTCATCTTCCTCTTGTGTGTGCACAACTCCTTCAAGAATTTTGCATACTTTGGAATCTATTTGATTGCATCAAGTAGAGGTATATTCACCTCTACCTTCCTAAAGGTCTCCAATATTTCCTTATCCACCTCATCCATCTTTTTGCTAGGAATTGGCCTTGAAGGGAAGGGAAGAGGGATAGGCCGATCATACAAAGGAGAAATGCATTGGTGGTAGTGGTGGGAGAAGGAGAAGGTGCACCTGGAGGAGAAGAAGAACCACCAGGAGAGGAAGAAGATCCACCCACCTCATATGTCCTGCGTGGACCAGACTGGTCCTCTGTCCTATGAGAAGCGACAGGCGTGGGTGTAGGTGTAAGAGTTGGCTCCGAAGGCACAACGGTCTGCTTCCCTGATCTGAGGGTTATGGCACTCATCTTCGGATTCTGCACAGTCTGGGATGGTAACTTATCAGAATTCTGAGACTGCACCTGATTTAGCTGAGTAGCCATCTGACCCATCTGATTAGTGAGACTTTGTATGGAAGCTCTAGTCTCCTGCTGAAACTGCAAGTTCTCTTTCTGAAACTGCATGGTCTTTTTCTGAAACTGCATGGTCTTCATAGTCATCTGTCTCACTAACTCTTCCAATGAAGGCTCAAAAGAAGTAGAAGATTGGGCAGCTGGTTGGGCAGGTGCCTCTTACTGCTGTTGTTGTTGCCTTTGATTTTGTTGCATAGGTGGAGGCACATATCTGTTAGGACCCCCAACTTTCTGGAAAGGTGGCGTCGGTTGCTGATTCTGTGGCGCATTGTTCCATCTAAGATTTGGGTGATTCTTCCACCCAAGATTGTACCTGTTGCTGGACAAGTCATGATTCTGCTGTTGTGGCTGCCTGTTATTCTATATGTTAGTAGCATAAGCTTGAGGCGCATCAGGAGCAACAGGGTGCTGCAAAGAAGGACAGACATTTGTATAGTGGTCACTGGAAGGACAAATAGCATATAGTCGTGCAATAGATGTAGATGGAGCTGTAGGTCTTTGATTGGTTGTCAACTGTGTCACCAACCACACAATAGAGTCAAGCTTGCCTTCCAATTTGCTTTCAACAGTTGATAAAGACTAAGCATCAATATCATGTACGCCCCTCACCACAATGGCATCATTCCTAGCGCTAAACTGCTGGGAGTTTGCGACCATCTTCTCTATCAATTGCCTGGCCTAATCAGGTGTGGTGTCTCCAAGTGCTCCACCATTGGCAGCATCAATCATACCTCTATCCATGTTGTTGAGGCCTTGATAGAAATACTGAAGAAGGAGGTTGTCAGGTATCTGATGGTGAGGACAGCTTGCATAAAGTTTCTTGAATCTCTCCCAATACTCATATAAGTAAAATACACCCTTTGAGGCTTAGAATGAGCTTTAAATCAAGTAAAACACACCCTTTGAAGCTTAAATTTGATAGTAAAATACACCCTTTGAGGCTTTGAGTCTCTTGAGAGAGAAAAGTTGGGTTTAGAGATATTATGCTTGTTTTGCAGGGTTTTTGGATGAATTAAGGATGGAAGTGAAGTAAGGTGGACTTAGACCTATGAAAGAAGGAGAAAAATGATGAAAAGAAGGGTTAAACAAGCCGTTGAGCGCCAGAATGGTCCGCTGAGCGCTCAGAGCGATTAAAGGGAAACCGCTCAGCGGCAAAACTGACCGCTGAGCGGTCAGAGCAGCTAGAGGCAAATTGTTGAGTGGTCAAATTAGGCGCCTGGGCGGTTGTCTGTTTTTTTTAACTAGACTCTGTAAATCTTCCTGTTATCTATCTGTTATCTTTTTGGGCTTATATATAGCCCCAGTGCGAATTAGATAGAGATTCTTTTGGCAGAGAGAACGTCCAGATCTATTCCATACACCTTGGAGGAGATTCCTGTGATGCTTAGGCTCCATTCAACCAAGTTTAGGGTTATCTCTTTCATTCTTTCAATATTTTATTTAGTTTCACCATGTCAATGGTGAACTAAACCCTTTGTTGTTGGGGAACANTGTAATCTTTTGAAACTCTCATATATATTGAAATTCTTATTTATTTCATATGCTTGTCATATACTTGTTTATCAATTGTTGGGTTCTCATCTACGCTCAATGCTTTTATTGTTTAACTCATTCAGTAAATGATGTTTGTCATTATCAATATGGGGACATACGGTAATGTCATGAAATGGTGGGAAATTCCATGATTATGCTAATATCGCCTAGGGATAGCGATAGGACGGTCAATTGCATTTGCTTCAGAACGCATTGCATTATTAGTTACTTCGGGAGGCTAGGGATAGCAAGCCGGTAATTAGTAATAGGCTCTTTTCACCAAGGAATTGGGCTAAGGGTAATTAAGAAAGTTTGCATGGCAATTAGATAAACAAGTGAATTAAATAAGAAGAGTAGATATATGAGAGTGGATAAGATGAAATTGTAAACCCCAACAACACCATTCATCCATAGTTCTCAAAACCAATTGAATCAATTGCATTGCATGTTTATTTTTATTCTTTGCATACAACCACCAAATTTATTCTTTTCTCAAGTCTTACGTGATTAGGTTACATGAAAGTTAAGGCCTAAGAGTCCTTTGGGAAAACGATATTTTTGACTCACTGGAAAGTGTACCAGATCGTGCAAGTAATATAATCGGTAATACCCGATATCATTCTTCCCAAGAGACTCGAAAGGCGTTATCTTTCGTGTGAGTCAAAATCGTAAGACTTGTAGACAAAAATAATTGTTTTGAAAGCAAGGACAGAAAATAAACATGCAATGGGTTGATTCAATTGACGAAAAAGGCTATGGATGAATGAAGTTGTTGGGGGTTGGCAATTTCATCTAATCCACTCCTCTTATCTACTCCTCTTGTTTAATGTGCTTGATTATCTAATTGTTATGCAAACTTTCTTGGCCTACCCTTAACCCGATCCCTCGACGAAAAGATCCTATTACTAATTACCAGCTTGTTATCCCTAGCCTCCCCTAGCAATTAATAATGCATTAAGAACAACAGCAAAAACAATTGATCGTCCTACCCCCTATCCCTAGGTTGGTATTGCTTAATCAAGGAATTTCTCACCAGTTCATTGCAGTACTGTACGTTCCTGTATCAATAGAGACAAACAATAGTTATCAAATGAGTTAAACGATAAAAGCTTTAAACGCAGATGAGAACCCAATAATTGATAATTAAAGCATATGAAGAATCATATAAACAAACAAGAGTTTCAATAAAAGATAGTTTCAAAAGATTACATTGTTTCCCCCAACAACAAAAGGGTTTAGTTCACCATTGTCATGGTGAACCTAGATGAAAATAATGGAAGAATGGAAAAGCAAACGCTAGATAAGATGAAAAGGAGCCTAAGCATCCAAGAGATCCTCTCCAGAGAGTGAAAGTTAGGTCTGGCCACCCTCTTCTTTCAAAAGAATGAGAATGAAATCGTAACAGGGCTATTTATAGCTGAGGAGCGTCACAGAAAATAGGCCCAGGCCCAGTGGACAACCGCCCGGCGGTTTTCCCATTATCGTGCCACCACCCGGCGGTTTGCCTCTACTCGCAAATCCGCCGAACGCCCACGCCAAGTGCCTTCTCCTCACCTTGCACCGCCCAGCGGTGAATTTTGCCGCCGGGCGGTTTCTTGACTCTTCTTTTCTTCAATTTGTTTCCTTTATCTTGAGTCTAAGACCTTCATCTTCAATCCCAATCTTCTCTTTCATCAAAATCGCTACAAAACAATGCAAAACAAGCATAATATCGCTAAAAACAGCTTTTGACTCTCGACTGACTCATTTATTGAATTTTACTTAATTCTAAGCTAATTCTAAGTCTTAAAGGGTGTAATTTGGTGTAAATTGACAAATGAAAATAACTGTTTTTCAACCTCCTAGTAGCATCCCTCAGTAGATGCGACCCAAAAATTGTTCATAACCTTTTCTCTTTCTGCTTTCTTCTCTTCGCCTTTCTTATGCTCAGTATTACTCCTTTCCTCCTCTTCGTCATCACTACTTTCGATCTCAATTATTTCCTCCTCTGACTTCCTTTTTCCTCCTGTTGTAACAACTTTGCACTNATCTTTTGGGTTAACATCAGTATTAGCCCGAAATTGATGTTTCTCTGTGGTTTCAACCCTCTTAGACAGTTGTCCTATTTGTGTCTCTAGTGATCTAAAGGTTGCCTGATCACTCGCTTGTTGAGACTCATAGACTTTCAAAAATTTATCAAACCTGTCAATTAGTTCTCTAACTGTCTCAGTTAAGCTGCTTACTTACTGCCATAAGGGAGAAGGTTGCTGCCGAAAGTTACTTCCTTGTCCAGACGAATTCTTCTGGTCTTGCCCAATGCTTGGATGATTTTTCCAACCTTGGGTAGAGTTACCTTGGTTGAAATTTCCCTGCTTGTACTGAAATTGGGCCCCCATATAATTCACATCTTGCTGCATCTCCTCCTTGAAAGCACATTGACCATTAATATGGTCACCACCACATAAATCGCAAAGTTGCTGAGCCTGAGAAATATTTCTAAGTCCCCGAGGAAGTTTGGAGATGATCTTTGTCAACTTGTCCAGTTTCTGGCTGAGGAGGCGATTCTTTACTGCTGCAGCGTCTTCAGTAGGAAGATGTAGAAGTCAACCTTTTTGCGTGCCCCTCTCACTCTGCGACACTTCATTTAAAGCCATCTCCTCAATCAAGTTGTACGCCTCATCTTCTGTTTTTCTATTAATACTGCCTCCAGCTGAGGCATTTATCATCATTTTGGAATGAGCGCGCAAACCTCCAAGGAACGCAAGCAAGTATGAAGTTTTATCGAACCCATGAACTAGGGTCGCCCTTAATAACCCTTTGAATCTATCCCATGCTTGCCCAAGCGTTTCCTCCATCCCCTGTTTGAACGAAGAGATCTCCAGCTTCCCTTGATTAATTTTTAGGGGTGGGAAGAATTTAGTAATAAATTGTTGTACCACTACTTCCCACGTCCTGAATGTTCCTTCTGGGAAAGAATTTAACCAGTCTTTTGCGTTTCCTACAAGAGAGAAAGGAAACAAACTAAGTTTGACTCTGTCGTCTGTCACTCCAGTTATCTTTACTGTATTGCAAATTTCACCAAAGGTCGTCAAATGCTTGTAAGGATTTTCATTTGACAACCCATGGAATTGGTTGTTCTGGACTAACTGGATGAGCGCTGGACTCATCACCATGCTAGTTGTATTGTTTGCTGGAACTGCAATGCTGTTAAAGTTCAAGGGGCCAATTGTATTAGCTGCGTCCCCTAAAGTGTGTCTGGGAGGAGGTTGGTTGGCCATCTCCTCAAGATCTGGTGCAAAAGTCGCAAGTGAAGAATGCGAAGTAGCTTTTGGAGAAAGAGATCTCTCACGTGAAGGACGTCTCTTTCTCCTCTCGTATGGTAGACCTTCTAACAGAAGTTGTAGGTTTTTCCTGCTTCTAGTATGTATTATTTCCTGCATACACAAGAAACACACCCTAAAAGCACTTTTACAGAAAACTAAAACAAAACGCAATAAAAGAAAAATAAAACAAAAATAATTACAACCAAGTTAAATTCAATCAATTCACACTACTAGAAAAATAAACCTCGAGTCCCCGGCAACGGCGCCAAAAACTTGTTGACAAATTGGCAAGTGTACCAAATCATACAAGTAATATAAATGGTAAGACCAAGTATCGTTTTCCCAAGAGACTCAAATGGCTTTCTCGTTCGCGTGAATTAAAATAATAAGACTTGAANATAAAAATTAATAAATTGGATTTGAGAACAAAAATATTAACATGCAAAATAAAGTTGATTCAATTGACAAAAGAAACCAATGGATGAATGGAAATTGTTGGGGGTTCACAAGTTCATCTAATCCGCTCTCTCTTACCTACTCCTCTTGAATATTAGTTTGATTAATATCCATTATAAACAGAAGTTAGCGCAATTGATCGTCCTACTCTTATCCCTAGGTGGTATTGCAAAATCAAGAAATTACGTACCAGTTCATGTCATTACTGTACGTCCCCATATCAATAAAGACAAACATCAGTTACTGAATGAGTTAAACGATAAAAGCCTTAAGCACAGATGATAACCCAACAATTATCAATCAAAACATATGGAGACCATATAAATAATCAAGAGTTTCAATAAAAGAGAATATCAAAAGATTACACTGTTTCCCCCAACAACAATAGGGTTTAGTTCACATTAGACATGGTGAAACTAGATGAAAAATGGAAGAAGAATGGAAAAACAAACTCTAGAAAAGATGAAAAGGAGCCTAAGCATCCAAGAGATCCTCTCCAGAGAGCAAAATTAGGTCTGGTTGTTCTCCCCTGTCAAAAGAATGACTCTGAACTCGCAATAGGGGCATAAATAGGTGAGGAGCACGTCAGAAAACAGGCCCAGGCCTAGCAAGCCACCGCTCGACGGTTTAAGTGTCCCACCCAGCGGTTTGCCATAATCCTCCAAACTACTCGGCGGCAATCGCACCGCCCGGCGGCAATCGCACCGCCCGGCGGTTTCCCTCAAAACTGCCCAGCGCCAATTGCCATGCCTACTTCTCGTCCTGGACCGCCCAGCGGTTTAAGTGTGCCGCCGGGCGGTGCGTCGACTCTTCAAACCTTCATTTTTCTACTATTTTCTTGAGTCAACGACCTGTATCTTTAACTCCATTTTTCACTTTCTCAAAAATACCTACAAAACAATGCAAAAAAAGCATAAAATCGCTAAAAATAGCTTTTGACTCTCTACAGACTCATTTATTGAGTTTTGCTTGATTCTAGGCTCATTCCAAGTAGTAAAGGGCGTAATTCGGTCCAAATTGACATATTAAAATAACTGATTTTCAACCTTCATCAATAATCAATTATGGCTTCATGATAATCGATTATTCTAGTACAAAATGTAAGTGATAATCGATTATAGCTTGTCCATAATCGATTATTCAAGTTAAAAATACAAGATTAAAGATTTTCCTACTACATCCAAATTCTACAAGTTGCTTTTGAAATAATTCTAATGTTCTCTTCAAATAATACTTCTTGCAGCATCATCAAAACAATTCTTCAGGTTTTACCAATACTCCTTATTGGTAACAGATATGGTCTCCACCACATAAGTTGCAAAGTTGCTGAGTCTGAGAAACGTTTCTTACTCCTATTGGAAATTGAGCAAGGATCTTTTTTAGCTTGTCCAATTTCTGGGTCAGGAGATTTTGGGTCGCCATTGCATCATTAGTAGGGAGATGCAAGAGTCCTCCCTTTTGCGTGCCTCTCTCATTGTGTACCACTTCACTCATGGCCATGCTCTCAATCAGTTCACATGCCTCATCTTAAGTCTTGGTATTTATGTTGCCTCCAGCAGAAGCATCTAACATCATTTTAGACTGAGTATGGAGGCCCCCCAGGAAGGCAAGTAGATATGAAGTTTTATCAAGTCCGTGAACAGGGGTCTTTCTTAACAAGCCTTTAAATTTGTCCCACGCTTGACCCAGAGTTTCCTCCATTCCTTGTTTGAACGAGGAGATCTCTAACTTCCCTTGATTAATCTTTGTTGGTGGGAAGAATTTGTCACAAATTTTGTTGCCAACGCATCCCAGTTTCTGAATGTGCCTTCCTCAAACGAATGCAACCATGCTTTGGCGTTTCCTCTAAGAGAGAAAGGAAACAGACTAAGTTTAACCCTGTCATCAGAGACTCCATTGATCTTCACGGTGTTGCAAATCTCACTAAAAGTGGTTAAATGAGCCGCCCTAGATAAGATGAAAAGGAGGCTAAGCATCCAAGAGATCCTCTCCAGAGAGTGAAAATTAGGTATGGCCGCCCTTGGCCTCGCCTTGGACCGTACAATGGTGAATTTTGCCGCCGGGCGGTTTCTTGACTCTTCTTTTCTTCAATTTTTTTTGCTTCATCTTGAGTCTAAGACCTTCATCTTCAACCCCAATCTTCAATTTCATCAAAATCACTACAAAACAATGCAAAACAAGCATAATATCGCTAAAAACAACTTTTGACTCTCGACTGACTCATTTATTGAGTTTTACTTAATTCTAAGCTAGTTTTAAGTCTTAAAGGGTGTAATTTGGTCTAAATTGACATATGAAAATAATTGTTTTTCAACCGTTATCAGATACTCGGACTTACCCGTTTATATTACTTGATAACGATCTGGTACACTTGCTAGGGACTTAACATAAGTCAGACACGAAGTGGGGGGGGGGGGTTTTGTGAAAATGTGATAACGGTCTAAAAACCGTTATTTTCATGCATAAATTTGATAGTAAAACACACCCTTTGTGGCTTAGAATAAGCTTTAAATCAAGTAAAACACTTAGTTGAGTCTCTTGAGAGTCAAAAGTTGGTTTTAAAGATATTACGCTTGTTTTGCATTGTTTTGCAGGGTTTTTGAATGAATTAAAGATGAAAGTGAAGTAAGGTGGACTTAGACCCATGAAAGAAGGAGAAAAATGATGAAAAAAAGCTTCAAGCAAGCCGCTGAGCGCCAGAATGGTCCGCTGAGCGCTCAGAGCGATTAGAGGGAAATCGCTCAGCGGCAAAACTGACCGTTGAGCGGTCAAAGCAGCAAAAGGCAAACCGCCGATCGGTGAATTTAGGCGCCTGGGCGGTTGTCTATTTTTTTAATTTGATTCTGTAAATCTTTCAGTAATCTATCTGTTATCTTTTTAGGCTTATATATAGCCCCAGTGCGAATTAGAAGGGGATTCTTTTGGCAGAGAGAAACGTCCAGAGCTATTCCACACACCTTGGAGGAGGTTCCTT
>NW_014544264.1:120130-122685 GCF_000741045.1 Vigna radiata var. radiata | reverse complement strand
TACGGTAATGTCATGAACTGGTGGGAAATTCCTTGATTATGCCAATATTGCCTAGGGATAGGGGTAAGACAGTCAATTGTATTATTGGTTACCAGGGGAGGCTAGCGATAGCAAGCCGGTAATTAATAATAGGCTCTTTTCACCAAGGGATTGGGTTAAGGGTAAATAAGAAAGTATGCATGGCAATTAGATAAATAAGTGAAGTAAATAAGAAGAGTAGATATATGAGAGTGGATAATATGAAATTGTAAACCCCAATAACACCATTCATCCATAGTTTCTCAAAACCAATTGAATCAACTGCATTGCATGTTTATTTTTTTTCTTTGCATATAACCACCAAATTTATTCCTTTCTCAAGTCAAGGCCTTTGGGAAAACGATACTCGGACTTACCCGTTTATATTACTTGATAACGATCTGGTACACTTGGTAGGGAGTTAACTCGTGGTGTAACTTATCTAGTAGTGTAAACTGATTAAGTTGACTTGATTGTATATATATTTTTTTTTTATTTTTTATTTTTAAAAATATAAAAAAGTGCTACTAGGATTTGTGTTTCTTCTGCATGCAACAGGAGAGTAGACATACTAGAAGCAAGAAAAATACGCAACCTCTTCTTGAAGGCTTAAGCAAAGCAAGAGGGAGAAGGAGAATCAGACGCCCATATAGGGATTTGTTTCCTTCACCTGACAGATTACTATCACCTTCACCAGATAGAAGAATAGAGGAGATGACTGAAAGAACTCCTCCAAGACGCACTCTTGCAAACCAATCAAATGCGGTTGGCCCTTTCCATTTTAATAGCATAGTCATGCCTACGGATCGAACAACCAACATGGTGATGAATCCAACACTTATACACCTGGTGTAGAGCAAACAGTTTCATGGCTTGTCAAATGAGAATCCCTATGACCATTTGACAACATTTAGTGAAATATGCAACACAGTGAAGATGACAGGTGTATCAAATGAAAGAGTAAGGCTTAGCTTGTTTCCTTTCTCATTGGAAGGCAATGCTAAGACGTGGCTCAATTCCTTTCCTGAAGGAACATTTACAACATGGGAAGCTGTGGCTAGAACATTTGTCAACAAATATTTTCCACAATCTAAAGTTACTCAGGGAAATCTGGAGATCTCATCATTTAAACAAGGCATGGAAGAAACTCTAAGTCAAGCATGGAAGCGATTCAAAGGATTACTCAGAAAAACACCAGTTCACGGATTTGACAAGACAACCATTGTTCTTGCCTACCTTGGTGGACTGAATATGCAGTCTAAGATGATGTTGGACGCCTCAGCTAGAGGTGATATCAAACAGAAGACTGAGGATGAAGCCTATGACTTGATAGAGAGAATGGCAGCTAATGGTCAAGAAGCGAATAGTGAAAGGGGCGTACCAACACAACAGAGAGTAGTCTTTCACTTACCTGCAAATGATGCAATGCTAGCTCAAAATCATCTTTTGACCCAAAAGCTAGATACATTGACAAAGATCCTTTCACAACCTCCAGAGGAGCTTCGTAATGTCTCTCAAGCACAGCAGCTATGTGATCTTTGTGGTGGTGACCATAATAATGGTCAATGTGTTATACCTGAGGAGATGCAGCAGGAAGCTAACTATATGGGGAATCAATACCAGTATAGGTGATGGGTTGTCACGGCCCATACAAATTTGATTGCATATCAGAAATGCAGTATAGACTAGGAAGTGACTCCTAGGTCGTCTCTCAAGGACCAACTGCGGCTCAGAATCAGGTCTAACACGAAGTGGGGGGTTTGTGAAATTGTTTTGTTTTTTTAATGCTAACGACGAAGTTAAAATTGGAATTTAAACACAACTGAATATGATTAAGAACATTAAAATGCATAAAAACATCAAACTGAATGGTCCTATCAATTAAATAAAATTGCAATTGGTGTAAACCTACTAACTAATAAAATTGTGCTTATAAAAAATTTGAGTTAATAATGAAAATAAATAAAACCAAATACTAATGAAAAGAACTGAGCAACATCATCAAAATTACCCCATGCATATGCAGATTTAAGCTAAAGAAAAAAAAAAGTCTAAGCTACATTACCCAAGTAAGATGAAATTTCTAAATCAAGATGAAAATGAATTTCTAAATCAAGATGAAAATGACACATTGCATCTTGCACTAATTCTTTGAAATGCATTCATCAAATATAATATATAAACTTGTACTCGGTATGTGTGTTGCTATAATGTAAAAAGAAGAAGACCTTTTTGGAAAATCTCTTTCCAGCGTGAAGGCTTTAGGCCCCTTTCTCCAAATGAAATGGAATCTGCAGCTTCATTCAATGTAAACTAAAAAAAAGTTTCAGCATTTTCTCAAAAAGATTCAAAAGAAAAATGTTTCATTCATCTCCTAAAAACAGTCGTGAGCCCCCTTCAAAGCAATTAACTCCAAACAAAAGTAAATTTAATCAACACCTCGGTACACTAATCCAAAAAGAAATGCTGAATGTATTAAAATTGGAAAGCTTTTGGAATATATAAATGCAGTGGCCGTAACAACAATTCAATCAATC
>NW_014544264.1:114588-119955 GCF_000741045.1 Vigna radiata var. radiata | reverse complement strand
TTCAGCATCTACATTCTCCTGGAACTCCACATTGCAGCGTTATGACCATGTGCTTTTTTTTAAGAGTAAAAGTAAAATGAATCCTTGGGTGGCGGCAACAACAAATAAAGAGGTAAAAAGAAAAAAATGCTTTCTCTTCAATCATCCAATTCCCAATACATGAAAACTATGTTCCCTCAAAAAAATTCCAGAACGTTGCAATATAATGCCAATTAAAATTGACGGCTGGTTGCTTTAAAGCAAGGCCATGTGTCCTAAAATTAGGGTGGGGTCCACCCTAAAAACCCTAAAGTTGTCAAGTGTTTTTCTACTATTTGGGCCTATTATGTTTTTGTTAAAATTTGGTCCAATGTGCACAAGCTTGTCCAAAAAGTTTAAACAATTAAATTACAAGATAACTAAAATTTAAAATGTCTAATATGAGAGTCTTGAATTTATTTTGTCTCCTTCCCAATGCTCCAAATTGTATCTCCAAAATTTTCCCTGCAAATAATTAGCTCAGAAAATTCAAATTAATTAAAATTAAAATTTCCGGTCAAATTAAGCATAATTAGGAAATACGGGAAAATACCGGACAATTAAGCACAATTCCCTGATTAATTCTAGCACAATAAACTAAGTAAAGTCAAGAAAATATTGACTCATCAAAATAGACCACACCTAATCTTTTGCACTCCTGGGCAAAATCAAGAGGCAAATCAGGGAACAGTTCAACGGACATCAGGGAATTGACACAGACTCATCACACAGAAACAAAGACTACCCAGGAAGAAACAAAATTACATAGTCCTCAAGAAATCTGGACAGAGAAAGGAAGTAGACAATATCCAACATAGAATCAAGGAAAACAAATAATCATGAATTTATCAAAGTAATTCCAAGCATGGCAATGATTAATCAGTTCAATTGGTGAAACAAAAATGACAGAACCTCACAGATGCACACTATTAGTGTTTCTCTCAAGTGTCTAGGATAAATAATGTCAACTCAATGCACTCAAGAAAGCAAGCAACAAACAGACTTGGCAAGCCTCTAATATCAACACTCAAAACATATGCATGTTCAAATCAAAAGGTCTTTATATGGATGTAATGGGGCCAAGGAAAAGGGAGGATAAATATGGATGAGAAGCTACAAACCAAAGGGAAATAGAGGAACAATGCGAAACAAGTGTAAACACATTCAAACACACCCAAAACCTCTAATTCAATCCTCTTCTTGACTCCTTTATTCACAATTTTTTTTTTTAATTTTTCTCATTTTTTTGTATTATTATTTTTTCTTCTTTTTTTTCATCTTGTCTCTTTTTTTCTCTCTCAAAATTGGACATAACTCTAAGAGACAAGATACACCATGTATTTACAAAAACACAAACAAGAAGAGGAACCAATCTAGTCAATTCATCATAATCTCCCAAGAGACCACACTTATTCCCAAAACAATTCCAAAGCTCCAAAATTCCCTAAGGTTAAGGTAAACATGGTTTTTCAGTTAGGGTTAGTGTATGAGCTTCAAAACAAAGAGATGGGGAAACTATAGGCTCAAAAGGGGTCATCAATGGATCAAAACAGGGTAGGCTCGTTTGGCTAGAGAGGCTCAACAGCAAAGCTGCCTTTATCACTTTCAAACATGCATATCAATCAAGAATTATCAAGAAGAGTCAAGCCAAGGCATATGTGCAAGCAATCAAGAGACATATCACACACAAGAAAGAATATCAAGTGGCTCAAATTCTCACACAGGGCATTTCTGTCACAATCAAATCAACCTCTCCAACATCATAATCATATTCCCAAGCAAAGAAAAGCAAGAATATCCAACAATCAGAGTATCAATGAAGTGAAAGACACATCTACAACCTAAACAAAGTCCAGAAATCAAGAGAAACATGCAAAACTGTACACAAGACACAACAAAAACTACCTAGAAAACAAAAAAATTTAACGTAGAAAACAGAAACTAACAAAGAAAGTAGAATTATCCCCCAATAGACCACACTTAAACTACACAGTGTCCTCAATGTCTAATAATCAAAAGATCAGGAATCAGAACAATCAACAGATCATGGACAAGTGCAATAAAAGCGGGAACGGGAGGAGAAGGAAAAAGAAAACTCCCCTGATCATGGTGGCAGTTGCCAATTTTGGACTTTTAGGGAAATGTTCTTCACCACTGGATTCAGCAAGGAGGTGCTGAGGAAGAACTGCTTCATCCTCCAGATTTGATCGAGTAGGGAGATATCCTCCACAGCTGGATCCAAGAAGAAGTAGTGATTGTTAATGAGCGGGTTCAGCTGGTGCCTATTGATATTCAAGCTTTTGTGTATGCGAGCACCTTTGTTCTCCATTATGGGTGCTTGTTGGTCAAATTCATATGTACCTCCTGCAACATGGTTAGTGCAATGTGGTTCCACAAAACTAACATGCAGGGGTATAACACCCAACCCCAGTGTAACATGCTGAACATCAGATATACTCTCAGAACATGAATCACTTTCAAATTCAGAAGCAATGTCAACAACAGAATCAGATTCATGTTCAGTGCATGGAGAATAAACATTCAGACAAGATGGAAAAAGTTGTTTCTCATCATGCAAAGAGTGAAAATCAAAAGCATGCTCATCAATATCATCAACATCAACATACCTATCAACAACATAATCATCAACAACGAAATCAATCATAGGTGTCTTCCTCCACTTCCCTGAAAATTGGTAGAGTGGTGGAAGGTGGAGCAGGTCTACCTATCTCAAAAGTGGTACTTACATCTGCCTGTTCCTCAACATGTTCATCAGACTCACAGTTAGTATCACACATCACAAAGTTGGAACTTAGTTGTATCACAGAATTGATTTCAACACAAACAGAGCAAGAACCAACTTCACAACTACATTTAAAATTTTCAGAAAACTGTGAAAGATCAAAATTTAATCCCAAGTCTAAAGCATCTTCAGTTTTCACAGATTCTATATCAAAATCATCATTAACATGTGAATCTGCAGCAGAATCAATAATATTTGAATGCATAAACAACTTAGGCAAAACAAGTGGGATCTCAAGTTTAGAGAAAACCTGTGTTGATTCATGATTCATCTCACCAATAAAATCAGAAGGATCAACTACATCCTCAGGTGCAAGAGGGAAGACATAGGAGGGTGGGAAGGTAGATGACGCAGTAGAAAGCTCATGACTCTGCTCCCCATCTCCTATGTGGATGGCACTAACATCATCTAGAAGCTGAACAATCTGAAATGGTGATCCCTCTGAAGCTTGAGACTGTTCCTCAATGTGTTGTGTGGCCATCTGCCCCCACAACTCAAACAATGTAGGCTCAGAAGAAATAGAATGTTCGGCAGGTGCCTCTTGCTGTTGTTGTTGCCTCTGATTTTGCTCTTGCGGCTGCCTGTTGTTGAAGATGTTTGGAGCATAAGCGTGAGGCACATCCAGAACAACAGGGTGGTGCAAAGAAGGACAGGCATCCGTATAGTGGTCACTGGAATGACATATAGTACACACCCAAGCAATAGATGCAGATGGAGGTGCTGGTCTCTGATTGGATGCCAACTGTGTCACCAAACTCCAGAGAGAGTCAAGCTTGCTTCTAAAATTCCTATCAACAGCTGATGAAGACTGGGCAGGCTCATGAAACTGTAGCTGTTGTGGTTCCTGGACCGGTGGAGGGATACAAGGAGTCTGGAATGATGGTTCCTGGTATTGATGCTGTGAAGTACCATACCATCCCAAGTTAGGATCAGTCCACCCAGGATCGTCGCTATAACCATACCGCACAGGGGAGAATTTGTCAAGAAACTTATGCTGAAGATCTTCCCAACTAGTGACGGATCCTGGAATAAGACAACAACACCAATCCCTTGCCGCTCCATGTAATGAGTACTCAAATGCCCTTAAGAACATATCTTCATCCAGGACATCTGCAGCTTTCATTGAAGAGCATATGGTGTAGAACTCCTCTAAATGTCTATATGGGCATTCACCTGTAAAACCATGAAACTTAGGCAGCCAATGTATCAGTTCAGTGTTGAAAACACAACGAATATCCTCCTCATCAAGTGGAAATGGCTCCCTAGGAGCACTCTCATGAGATGGAGGATGAACCGTACTGTTCTCAACATAGACATCAGCAGAATATGCATGAGAAGCAATATCAGAGTCAGATGCAGGAGGAGAATCATATTCATAGGCATAGGCAAAAGAAGCAGTACTCACAAAATCAAAATAGGTAGACATGTAGAAAGAAGGGGGAAAAGAAGAATGCAATGAAAATATGCAACTAAAGCTACTTAAATGCAACACACAATGACGAACACACAAAATAGAACATCACACTCACAACACGAGACAAAACACAACACACACAAACACAACAAAAGACCTAAAACCGAACCGTTGGTCCCCAGCAACGGCGCTAAAATTTGATGGGTTGTCGTGGCCCATACAAATTTGATTGCATATGAGAAATGCAGTATAGCCTAGGAAGTGACTCCTAGGTCGTCTCTCAAGGACCAACTGCGGCTCGGAATCAGGTCTAACACGAAGTGGGGGGTTTGTGAAATTGTTTTGTTTTTTAAATGCTAACGACGAAGTTAAAATTGGAAATTAAACACATCTGAATATGATTAAGAGCATTAAAATGCATAAAAACGTCAAACTGAATGGTCCTATCAATTAAATAAAATGCCAATTGGTGTAAACCTACTACCTAATAAAATTGTGCTTATAAAAAATTGAGTTAATAATGAAAATAAATAAAACCAAATACTAATGAAAAGAACCGAGCAACATCATCTAAATTACCCCAATGCATCTGCAGATTTAAGCTAAAGAAAGAAAAAAAAAAGTCTAAGCTACATTACCCAAGTAAGATGAAATATCTAAATCAAGATGAAAATGACACATTGCATCTTGCACATGTGCAGGTGAACAAAATTCAAGGGAGAGTCGTGAACCACTTGCTAGAATTCTTTGAAATGCATTAATCATATATAATATATAAACTTTTACTCGGTATGTGTGTTGCTATAATGTAAAAAGAAGAAGACCTTTTTGGAAAATCTCTTTCCAGCGTGAAGGCTTTAGGCCCTTTTCTCCAAATGAAATGGAATCTGCAGCTTCATTCAATGTAAACTAAAAAAAGTTTCAGCATTTTCTAAAAAAGATTCAAAAGAAAAATGTTTCATTCATCTCCTAAAAATAGTCGTGAGCCCCCTTCAAAGCAATTAACTCCAAATAAAAGTAAATTAAATCAACACCTTGGTACACTAATCCAAAAAGAAATGCTGAATGTATTAAAATTGGAAAGCTTTTGGAATATATAAATGCAGTGGCCGTAACAACAATTCAATCAATC